>NW_015152441.1:41886-44609 GCF_000732505.1 Cyprinodon variegatus
AAACTTGTTCCCAGGCCCTGTCCTGGGTTGTAACCAACGACCTGACAGAAGATAGCGGGAGACAACAGAGCATTATGGGGGACGAAATGAGTAATTTCAATGCTGATGCTGCTTTACTCTGATGCACTCAAAGACAAACAACCCCTTACCGCAAGAGCTCAGAGGAAATACAAGTGGAAAAAGCACAAGTGGAAAAAGCTCAGTGCTACATAATGTAGCACTGAGCTAATTATTTTTTTTCTGTTTTACAACTGTAGCCTACAGTCTTTGTATTTAAGGCACAAATATGTTTACAAGGTTGCACAAGTTTGCTGTTGCACCAAAAAATGTGCACTATTTATTTATTGTTTTATATTCATTTTTACCGTTTAAAGTTAAGCAGGACAGGCTTATGTTAAAGATACTTATTTTATTCAGCAAAGTTTATTATTTTCTAATAAAGTGAATTGTTGGATAATAATTTGCTTTCCCTGGTTCATGTCACTCACAAATATGGATCTAATTCAATGCAGATTTGAGTCAAATAGTTAAAAAAAATCATTTCACACACAAAGGGGAGGGGTCAAGTGGAACGCACATACAGTGTCCCTTTTTTTTTTTTAAAAGAGTTGGCAGCCCTGCTCTTTTTATTTTGTGAAAACTTCTCATTACAAAGCAAAAATGCAGGCACACCTTCTGCATTGATAACGAAAGCAAATGATTCGCTCCATTTTTCTTTGAATCCTCCATTCTCGTCAGCCATCTTCCTTTTTTTCCCCCTTTGGGATCCATGGTCGGACTCACCCGCTGCTTTGTTTGCATGGCACTGCGTCGCGCTTGTGTTGCAGGCTATGACCACTGATGTCTATGGCTATGATGCTAATTTTTGTTGCAAGAAATGTTTACATTTATTTTTTAAATTTATTTATTATACAAATATTTACAGCATTGGAAAACATAAAGGATGTTTGTTTGACCTCCCTCAATACATATTAAAATAAAACAAAAAAATGTTTATACATTTTTTTAAAAGCTCGAGGGAGCCACAAGGGGGGCGCTAAAGAGCCAGTAGTCTGGCTAGTACTGTCAGGGTTTGGTTGAGGTTTGGAGGACCCAAATGCAGAGGCAGACAGGCTGAGGAGATTTCTGGGTAGTTTAATGGGGCAAAAACAGCAACAAAGGCAGGAATGCAAAAATCCAACTAATAATCAAGCAAACCAAAACAGTGGAGACATCTGGGGAAAACCAAACACGAGGAGCCANTAAAACCTGAATCATTTATATCAATAGTTTAGGTATATTTATGCATTCCAGTGGCAGTAAAAAACATTACTTTCCACGTTTATATTTTAAAGATGTCCATTTGAATAGCTTTTATGCATGAATACCTGCAATTGACAGACATTGTTTATCTTGGCAGGTATCAGTTTATTGTAAATGGCAGTGGCATGGCTCCCCTACTCACTGTACTTCTCATGTTCAAAATAAAAACATGGATATATGAACCTGTGTATTATTAGAGTATCTTAGTACTGAATGCCCAATAATAAGGTACATTTACACATGGCACTATAGGACCAGTTTGATATAACACAATTTCATACAATATATTTACAGACATCCCAAGTCTCCCTGAAGTTCAGATAGACTGCCTGATAGCGATAGTTGTTCACAGATGCCCGTGAGTCGGATAAATATTTTAGATTTTAGACTATGGGAGGTGGTGCTTTTTTAATGCCAGTGAGAGCGAGCAGGCAGTACAATAATTCATGCATCATGTGCGGATTACAACTACTTCAATTGTGCAGGAACAACAAGAGAGAGCGGGGTGTGAGGAGGAGGTTGCTGGTGAAACCGGTGCAGCGTTTCTGTCCAAAGTGATGCTCTGATCAACCAGCGTTCCAGGCGACTGGTTGATCAGAGAGCTGATTGGATCAGTCCCATAAGTTTCTCTGGTTCCTCTCTGGCAGTCACCTAGTTACCACTCAAAGCTGTGCATCCTGGGAAACGGCAGAGGTTCAATCCTCCAGTAAAAAAAAAACATATAGGACTGATTTTACAGCAGAATATACTAAAGTATATCCACGTCTAGTGAAGGGGAAGAACAGTGGCGGATCTGGAACAAATGTACCAGGGGGCCAGGAGGGGGCCAGCGTGTTTTCATGGGGGTCCAGAAAAGCATGAAATAAAAAAACAGGGCAAGAGATTCAACTATATTAATATATCTGCATGAAGTGACATTGTCAACAATGGGTGGTGAGGTCGCTTGAGGACCCAGATGCAGAAACAAGTGAAGCAGGGATGAGTTCTAGAGAGGTTTAATTGCAGACCAAACAGCAGAAACCCAGAAATCCAACTTAAAATATAAAACAAACCAAAATCATTGAGACATCAGGGGTAAAACGAGTCTGAGGAGCCGGGGAGAGACGAGCAGAGCAGACGATACAGCAACAAGAGAAGGAACCAGCCCTGAGTGACTGCAGAGGTGGAGTATTTAAGGACAACCAAACAAAAGGATGGACTAACGAGCTGAATGGGGAGCAGGTGTGGGTGGAACTGGCAAGAGGGAATCCAAGGGAAAAGAAAACAATCACAAGGGGGCAACAGAGAGTAACTAAAGAATGCTTGAAGATCATGGAAAATAAAAACAAAACAACTGATAACAGAAAACTCAGAGTAACAACAAATAGGAACCATAACATAGATAGATAGATAGATAGATAGATAGATAGATAGATAGATAG
>NW_015152441.1:48245-48930 GCF_000732505.1 Cyprinodon variegatus
GCGAGGTGACAGAGTCTCTGGAGGCCGGCCGTGGGGCCGGAGGCGAGGTGACAGAGTCTCTGGAGGCCGGCCATGGGGCCGGAGGCGAGGTGACAGAGTCTCTGGAGGCCGGCCGTGGGGCCGGAGGCGAGGTGACAGAGTCTCTGGAGGCCGGCCGTGGGGCCGGAGGCGAGGTGACAGAGTCTCTGGAGGCCGGCCGTGGGGCTGGACGCGAGGAGACAGAGTCTCTGAAGGCCGGCCATGGGGCCGGAGGCGAGGTGACAGAGTTTCTGGAGGCCGGCCGTGGAGCCGGAGGCGAGGACGAAGGTGGGCGTCTGGAGGCTGGCCGTGGGGCCGGAGGCGAGGACGAAGGTGGGCATCTGGAAGCCGGCCATGTGGCCGGAGGCGAGGACGAAGGTGGGCCTCTGGAGGACGGAGGAGAGCCTCTGGAGGACACTGGCGACACTGTCTCTAAAGAAGGGGAACCTTTGGAGAGGGACGCCGTCTCAGATGCAGGAACCTTGGGGGACGGCGTCTCAGACGCAGCTGCAGGAACCTTGGGGGACGCCGTCTCAGACGCAGCTGCAGGAACCTTGGGGGACGCCGTCTCAGACGCAGCTGCAGGAACCTTGGTCTCAGACGCAGCTGCAGGAACCTTGGGGGACGCCGTCTCAGACTGCGACACAGGAACAGCCTCAGAGGGGGC
>NW_015152441.1:49456-55578 GCF_000732505.1 Cyprinodon variegatus
GAAAAAAAAAATATATACAGAGATCCGCAAAGTTTTGAAGGAAAACAACATCCACTTCCAGACCCTCTTCCCCGCGAAGCTGCGCGTTCGATATGAAGAGGGAACCAAAACTTACGATACGGCAGAGGATGCATCAGAGGACCTGCTGAGACGAGGCTTCACTGTGTCAATCATCAAACCTCCGGAGACGCTCACGAAGAAGGTGCAGCAACTGTCCTGGACGAGAGTGGAGAGACGAGCGGCGAGAGGCGCATTCAAAGCCGGCCGCGGTGCCGGCTACAAGGAGAAGCTGCGAGCCTAAAGGAGAACATCTGCTGCTCCCTCCGGGACCTAGCCGATCCTCTCCAAACTAATGACGGCGGGACGAACTGTGAAACATCTTCAACCAGATCCGTAGCTAGTGGTAGAAACTAATTATAGAATTATCCGGTTTGATCTGGACTTTTTCTTTTTTTCCCTGACACGCGACTGTGGCAGGTAAGGGCCCCTCCCTGCGGTCGGAGGAGGGGGAGTTTTCCCTTCGAACCCCTTGTGGGGAATCAACAGGGCCAGGTTAATAGACCCCTACCTAGGAAGTTACATGGACACACACTGTTCAGTTTTATGTTTATTATGTTCTTTGTTTGTTCCCTGCTGGTTCTCGCGGGGAGGGGGAAATGCACCAGATTTCTGAGTGAGATGGAGGGGAATTCACATAGATGCAAAATGGATCTTTAAAAGTAGTACTCAATCCAGTTAAGAGGGAAAGAATCTTATCCAGCACCTTGTTGAATCTATGCCACGAAGAATTGAGGCAGTTTTGAAGGCAAAAGGGGGTCCAACCCGTTACTAGCATGGGGTGCCTAATAAAGTGGCCGGTGAGTGTATATCTCAATCCAGCTGAATAACAGGAGAAGGTCCACTCTGTGGAGACTGAACTCTAACATTATGAACAAAACTGAAATCAAGGATAAACTAAAACGTGAAATTAACTTATATTTAGAAAAAAACGATAACGATGAAGTGACTCCTCCTATAGTCTGGGATGCTTTAAAAGCAGTGATTAGGGGTAAAATCATCCATTACATCATATGAGAAAAGAATCAGAAAAAAAACTGCAGGAATTAGAAGAGGATCTGAAAAGACTACAGAGAGAACATGCAAAGTCTCCCAAAGGTGACAATACCAAACATAAAATTAAAAAACTAAAAAAAGAAATAGAAGAAATAAACACTCAGGAAATCCAAAAAAAGCTTCCCTTTATAAAACACCAATACTATGAGACTACTACTACTACTATACTATGGAAAATCCCTGAAACTTTGATCATATAGGTTAAGAAAACAACAAGCCAACAGAACTAAACACAAAATAAGAAACAATGGAACAAAGAAAATAGAAACTATTCCAGACCAGATCAAAAACTGCTTCCAAAAATACTATAAAACACGAAATACCAACCAAATACAAGCAGCGACAGCCAGATCAATACCTTCCTGGAAAAGATCAATCCACCAACGATCACTGATGAACAAAATAAGAAATTAATATCCAGAATTACAGAAGAGGAAATTCAATCAGCAATCAGGAGAACCAGGAAGGGAGAATCTCCAGGGACAGATGGATTCACTGCAGAACGGTGCAAAATTAATTCCTATATTAGAGAAAACATTCAACTGGGTTTTAGAAAATAAAAACATTCCCCCCTCATGGTGAGAGGCAGTGATTTCAGTCATTCCCAAGGAAGGGAAAGACAAGTTGGATTGCGGGAGTTATCGCCCTGTAAGTCTTCTAAACAATGACTATAAACTTTTCACCTCCATATTATCAGAAAGAATAGAAGTCATGTTACCAGCTCTGATACACAAAGACCAGACTGGCTTTGTCAGACAAAGACCGACCCGAGATAATATCAGGAAACCATTCTGAGAGGAATCACAGCAACAACTAGAGGCGCTGATATTAAGCCTAGACGCAGAGAAAGCATTTGATTCGGTGGGATGGTCGTTTTTATATTAAGTGCTCTCAAAATTTGGATTTCATACAACAAGAATTGACACATTTAAATCATTGTATAGTAAACCAACGGCTAGAATTAAAATTAACGGAGACCTGACAAATTCATTCATCTTGGAAAGGGAAACGAGACAGGGGTGTTGTGCGTCGCCACTTCTCTTTGCCTTGTTTATTGAGCCCATGAGCCAACTGATCAGGCAGAGGCCGGATATAAAAGGGGTTACAATGACATCTGGGGAGCAAAAACTATCCTTGTTCGCCGATGATCTATTGATAAGTAGAACACAGCCCACACAGACTATCCCAAAACTGATGATGTTGCTCGAAGAGTTCAGTTTAATTTCTGGTTACAGAATAAATATAAATAAAACTCAGGTATTAATATTTAACTGTGATCCACCGCCTTTAATTAAAACTATGTACAATTGGAATTGGGAGGCTGAATCTATCAAATATTTGGGTGTTTCACTACCGAAAGACCTCTCAAAACTGTTTGATAAAAATGATGGACCACTGAATTAGAAAATAAAATCAGACTTACATAGATGGAACGTTATTCCTTTTTTAAGTTTAAGCTCCCGGATAGAATCCATCAGGATGAACATCCTTCCACAGATGCTCTACTTATTTCAATGTCTACCAGTCAAAATCCCACCTCAACAGTTTTTAGAATGGGATAGATTAATAGCGAGGTATTTATGGCAGGGGAAAAAGGCCAGAATTAAGTTTAGAACTTTGTAATTAACAAAAGAAAAGGGCGGGATGGGCCTTCCCTGTTTACAGGAATACTATCATGCAGCCCAGCTGAGACCTTTAGTCTGTCTCTGTTCACCATCAAACACATTTAAGTATTCCATTAAAATGTGAGACATTGTACCTGGGAAATCTACAATTGGACACATGGACTAACAAAGACAGAAAACTGCTGGCTGCTCTACTGGCTGCCAGTAAGAAGGCCATCACCAGGAAATGGATGAAACCAGACCCACCCACTATTGATGGGTGGATTGAAATTATTTACCAGATTTATGTGATGTAAAGGATCTGTTTTTCCCTCCAATTAGAAAAAGAAAAGTTTTATTTGGTCCAAATGGACTGAGTACGTGAAACCAATTAGATCCGACTTCATTTGATTGTTATTCTGAAATATGTCTTGCCCTCTAATGTCTTTGTGGTTTTATTACTCGAGGTGGTGCAATCCCCATTACTGTTTAATTCCGTTCATTTTTTGTTATCTTTACAACTAAGTTAGTGATATTCTGTTAAAAATACCAGAAAGGCAGGAGCGGGGTGCCTGGCGGGTCTGGCCCGGGGATCTGCTGCCCCCATCGGGGCGGAGTCTAGGGCGCCTTGTGTGGGCTGGTTGCGGGCGTCAGTGAGTCCCTTTGGAATGCCCCCGGGTTGGGCGGGTGGCTTCGCTCTGTTGGGACGGGTGCCGGTGGCGCGCGGTGCGGTGCGTGTGTGGTTTGGGAGTGGAGGGTTGCTCTGTGTTTGGCGGCGGTTGGGGGGCAAGCCGCAGCCAACGCGGCCGTCCTCCTCTCGGCGGCCCGTGGGCGGTGTAGGGCCGGAGCGGGGTGCGTCGTGCTGCTTTCGCACCGGGCGCGGCGGGAGCGGCGGGGTCGCGTCTGCTGCTTTCTTTTTGCTGTTTGTGCCGGCTTCTGGCGGCTGGGGCAGCTTTGCTGCTCTGGCTCTTTGGCATGCGCCGGGCGGGGCTGCTCTGTCCTTTGTTTTGCCTTGCAGCTCTGTTTGCTGTGGTCGGTGGGGGCGGAGTGTTTTCGTTGTGTTTTTGGGTGGGGGAATCTGCCTGGGGGCTTGGCTGGTGCCGTCGGTTCGTCCATATCGGCCTTCCGGTGTTGTTTCTGTTGAGGCCGCTCGGGCCCCCGCGTGCCAGCGGTGCGCTGTCGGAGGGGTTCCTGTTCGACGGGCTTGTTTGTCTCCTGGGAGGGCAGGCATGTTGATTTTTCTGGGGAGGAGCGTCTGGGTGGAGGGGTCCTCGCGCTGTGGCGGTGGGTGTTGGACACTGGCTTGTTTGCGGCCGTTCTTCTTCAGTGTGTGTGTGGGAGGGGGGGTGTGAGTGGGGGAATCGGAGCTTCGAGTGGGGCTCGGGATTTGTGCTTTGCTGTGTTGTGTGGCTTTCTTCTTCTTCGGATTGGTGTTGTGGGACCGGTGTCGGGGGGGAGTCATTCATTTTTGGGCATTGCCCTGCCCTACTGCTGGGTGGGTCTGGGGTGGGTCCTGGGGTCTGGGATCCCTGGGGCGCGTTGCCCTTGTGTGGGGGCCCCGGTGGGGTTTTGGGGGTTCGGGTTCTGTGGGGAGTACTGCTTGGGGTCTGGGCCGGTGTACGCCCGGCTGTCTGCCCCTGCTGCCACGGCCTCTGGTGTGCCGGGGTGCCTCGGGGCCTGTTGGGCTGGGGGGGGGGCATGGACATTAACACCTATGGCAGATGCTTACCCCTTCACGGGTTTGCAATCTGTAAGTGGTGGAAGGGGAGGGAGGGAAAGCAGGAATGATCTCGGCCTGGATGTCTTTTGTCGCTTGTGTGGTGATTAGCTTGACTGTTATTGTAGGGGAGGGACTAGATCTCCGGAGGGGGGGTGGGGGGTGGTGATAGTGGGAAGAAGATCATGGAAGGGCTTCGGGTCTGGCTCCCTGTCTCGGTCCTGGTCCGGGGAGGGGGGCTCTGCGTGTTGCGCGTGGGCTGGCCGGCTGGGGTTGTCCGTCCCCCCCCTTATTTATTTATTTTGTTTTTTAATTATTATAAACTTTTTTTTCTTTATTCATTTATTTATTTTATTCAATTTTTTGTTTATTTATTCATCTTTACTTATTTTGTTATTTATTTATTTATTTTTTCAATGGACAGGATGGGGGGAGGGTGGTGGTGTCGGCTCTATGCCCGGCTTGCTGCTGGGTCCTGCTGCCGGTCCCATGCCCCCGGGCTATGGTGGTGAAACTGGTGGGGCCCCCTTCTCTGGAGGGGCTCTCGGGGAACGGGGGTGCCTATTGGAGTCAGCGGAGGAGCAGGCTCCCTGGGAGTGCAGTAAGCACCCCAGTCCTTTGCTCCTCATCCCCGAAATCCCCCCTCTGCCTGCTCCATCACACTGCCACACATGTAGGTTTTTGGGGATGGGGTCGTTACTGGAGGGCCACACCTTCTGATGAAGTCCTCCACCCCAGTTTTATTTTGCATTTTAGACACTTCTGTTAGAGTTATGATTATAAAATTATGCTACATTTGTGTGCTCTGAATCAATCAAGAGTCCTGCTATCCTGTGATTCAATCATTGGGTCATGAGGCAAAGTCAAACGGTTGCATCCTGCTGTGATTCAATCAAGAGGAGCATTTTGTCCTATGACCCAATCAATTACCTTGTCAGAAGAACACTGTTCTGTAACCCAACCCATGTGTTATGAGCTGCTAATAAAAAGCTTCTGCTGAGGAGACAGGGAAAGAGCAGTTGTAGCTGAACGTGCCTCTCTCCTCTTGCAGGAGCCAAAGAACCCTATTCTGTTGTGGACTCAGTTTCTTTTTTATCATAAACCTACAATTTTGAACGTAACATTTTTGGTGCCGAAAACCCGGGAGTCAAGATCCAATTGTCCAGGACCGTGCGGGACAAAGGCCAAGAAACTGTCGACAGCCATCCACCCTTTGCTGGACGGAGCCAATAGGTTGGTCCAGCCCTGCCCTGGACATCCTGGTGACGACTCAAGCTGAGGACTGATCTGGACAGAAAGGGAAGGCCTAAATCTTTTGATCAAAGCTTGGTCTGGGACCATGTGAAAGCTGTAACTAGTTGTAGTCGCAAGAATATTTGACAAACAGGGTTTGTTGTGATAGATCTGGGATCGGTATTCTGTGCGTTTGGGTCTGGGGCCCTCTGTGTTCAAGCTATAACTGGTTGTAGTTGCAAGAATATTTGACGAAACCAAGTTTTGTTTACAGATCTGGGCTGGGTATTCTGTGCATTTGGGTCTGGGCCACTCTGTGTTGTAAAAAATAAAAAATATTAGGCCTTAGAATAGGTGTGTGTGACTGTGTGAAAGTGTGTGAGGAAACAATCGAACTGTTGTGTTCTGTTGTTTCATACTAAAACAGCAGGAATTAATACAGTATAACTCTTGTG
>NW_015152441.1:55879-56746 GCF_000732505.1 Cyprinodon variegatus
GGTGGAGATGAAGTTGGTGTATAAATAAAAAAGAAAACAAGCTAAATACAGAAAAGAATTAGAAGAGTTAAATAAGTGGATTATGTTGGGATCTGGAGCTGTACCACCTTCCTCCAGCAGAGTGCGCCGTGGGTCTCCTGGAGCTAGAGTCTTCCAGCACACCTGAGACGCATCTACTCATCAGGAGACCTCTCCTATATAACCAGCTGCCAGACCTTGCTTCGACGCCACAGTGTTGACCTTAGTTTGGAAACCTGTCTCTAGCCTGAAGCCCTGGTGAGCCAACCTGAAGATTCCTATGTGGATTCCCCTGCTGCTCTTAGTGAAGAGCTGGAAACTCTGATCAAGGTCTGCCATTCAAAGTCAGAAGCTAGACACTGCAGCTACTCTTGAACTCTGCTGAACAAACAGTCTCTGGACCCAACGGTTCCCTCTCTCTCTCAAAGAGAAGCCCGGACTCAGTCAAGGTATAAACCTGAATTATCAAAGACTCATAACTCATCTGCCTGCCATCTAATCAAACTATCATCTCTGCAGACTTCAGTGAACCAGCCCGGACCAGTTCCTGACCCAGTACATTATCTTGTGTTTTGTGAAACCTTCAATAAAGTCTGTTAAACTTTTATCCAGCCTCCGTTGCGTTCTGCATGTGGGCTAAGAACATTAAACCCATCATGACAGATTATGCAAGCAAAAAATAGGGAAAGCCAAATACAACAGAAGAAGGATAGAAAGACAGCTACAATTGCTGCTGTAAAAGTTATAGCTGATGAAGAAACTGTTGTATCCCGTATGCTTCCTCAATATCCTGACCCTAATCAAATTCAAGGGGGTGATGGGGTTCAAGCAGTGGCATCAGCTGCGCAG
>NW_015152441.1:58799-61132 GCF_000732505.1 Cyprinodon variegatus
ACGAATACAATATGAATTGAAAGATGCTGATGTTTTTATGTATAAGAGGAGGGAAATGTTAGAGTGATAACTATCCTGTGATTCAACCAGAAGGGTCATAAACTTTTATGACCCCTAGTAGGTCATGAGGCAGAATCACACGGTTGTGTGACTTCCATCCAGCCAGTTGGTCAATTCAGGGATCTGTGTGAGAAGGTGCTGGTTTTCCGAGCCAGCAGCTTCTCTCCGCTCTGCAGACGCTGACGTCACAAAACCCCAATTTATTTTTGTTGCCACTTTAGCCTCTATTAGCAATGTTTTAACTAAATATTATTCACTGTTATGAAAAATTACCTCTGAAAATTTACATGAATGAATATTTCAGGTCTCAACGAAACTTCTTATCCTAAGACATTATATAAGACATCAAACATTATTTCCCAGAGCATGTGCTTTTACACATTTTAATAAAATATGTGAATGGTCCACATTGACACCTTTCACATCCTTTCCAACAATTGTGTTGCCTTTTTAGTTGTTTGGTCCTTATTTTTGGTGTTTTATGATTTTTTTTTCCACCACACAAACTTCCTCCACATCCAACAGCTGGAAGCAGTCAGGTAGATTTTACAGGTTTACAGGTACATTCTATATTGGGAATATTTATTTTAAACTCTTTCTATTTAATTTCCTTTAATGATGTTCAGAGAGGTTTTATAAAATGTTGAAATGATTCTAAGCTATAGCTATAACTTCGATCACATCACTCTCCTCTGGATGGCCTGCCTGGACTGCTGTTCTACATCCATTTATCTTTGCAAGGCAAACAAATAAATTTCTGTTCCAGTTGTTGAAAAATCTCCAAAGTGCACCAAGCTGTCTTTACTTAAAGAGTCAAATGTTTTTTTTTTTATCATGCTCTACCCATTTGTTTATCATAACTTGATGTATCTTGAGTTTTCCATCAATCCATCCATCCATTTTCTGTCAAGCTTATCCCAAGTGGGGTTGCAAGGGGTGCTGGTGCCTTTCTCCAGCTGTCTGAGGGTGAGAGGCGGGGAACACCCTGGACAGGTCTCCAGTCCATCGCAGGGTAACACAGAGAGACAAACAGGACAAACAACCATTCACACCTAAGGACAATTTAGAGAAGCCAATTAACAGTCATTTGTTTGGATTGTGGGAGGAAGCTGGAGTACGGCAGAGAACCCACGTATGCTCAGGAAGAACTCCAGGGCAGAAAGTCCGCTGGCTGGGAATCAAACCCAGAACCTCTTGCTGCAAGGAGGCAGTGCTACCCACACTACTACTGGGCAACATTTAATGTGTTTATTCGATCCAATTAGTTTTTCTTATTCTTTGAAAACTTCTCAAATCCAATCTTCATTTGAAATGGCTCTTCAATGGCTCTTTTTTGAACAGCAGTAATAAATGAATTCTTGAGAAAAGGCAGGTTTTATTATAATATATTTGTTCTACATCATGTTAATCAAAAATGCAGACAATTTCAGACCTCTAGCTACAACAGTTCCAGAGCTGTGGGGTATGGAACTTTTGGTGTCAGCTTGGAGCTGCGCATAATGGCTTCACCTGCTGGTAGAAATTTTACCGGTGGAATGTTATGCATTCTGAATTATTACCCCCACATAAGGTCCACCTACTGCTGTCACAGCAGATGAATCCTCACTTCTTGTGTTCACTCAATGTCTGTGATGCCTCATCAAGTTAAGGATATTATCATATCTTTTATTAGAAATTGCATCTCAAATATTTCCTGAATTCCATTCATATATTATGAAATTACACTCACCTTTACTAAAATTTACATATGAATAAAGTACAATATGATATCAAAGAATTGATCTAGTAAAAATATAGAAAGGTCCAGTACAGCGGAAGTCATTAATTTCATTATTTTGCCCACATGGTAATAACTTCACCTGCTGGTCCAGGAACAGGTGGACACCTGCTTTCACTGAGTTCTGTCATGCTTCTGTCATGATCTCGGCGCTGATGGTTTGGTTTTTTCATTTGCTCCTTGCTTTCCTGTCTAATTGGTTCTGCGGCTGATAATCGCCGATCATTTCCACCTGGTTCCTTTACTATTTAAGTTGTGTGTTTGCCTCCCATCAGCGCCAGGTTATCCGTGTGTTTTTGTGATACGTTCCCTAGCATTCTGTAGTCTGCCCGTTTTCCTGATATTGACCAGTTTCTGCACTGAGGATTTCGAGTTTTTGCCTTGCCCCTGTCTGCTCTGTCTGTCCTGTCTGATCCTGGATTCTACCGGCTTCTGAACCTGGAACTGTCTTCTGACTTCGGCCTTGGATTTCCCTTCTGGACTCTGTTGCTGCTCG
>NW_015152442.1:0-1580 GCF_000732505.1 Cyprinodon variegatus
TGGCCTATGATATAAAAAATTGTACAATAACTTATTTAACTTATTTATATATTTTATGGATACTAGCCTATTATGCTGTTTGACTTTATGGCGTCTTTCTTTTATTTAGATCAGCTGATGTGCGTTCCACCTTTCCAAGGAATTACATTAGACCATAGGGATTAACATTCTACAGCCCCAATATCTTACTCTGATAATAATAGGCGTATTGTTATACTATTTTTGTTATTTTTATTATTATCGTTATTATTATCTAGCTGGTAAAAGGTTCAGTTTGATCTGGAAAAGGACGCTATGAGGCCTGATACAACAAACATGAAAGGCCCAACCCCCAGGCTTTTTGGGCACATTATGCAAGAATGTTGCTTGCTGCCCCGATGAATAGTGGCGTTTCTAAGCTGTTGTCAGGGATGGCTGTGATCGACCCAAAAGTCAGTGAGCTAATCCGGAGTATTCCCATTACTCCCAAAGACGTTTCGCCACCTCTCCAGGAAGCTTTCTCAATTCGGTGCGTCCCAGCCTAGTTTTACCCCTAGAAGGACAGGAACTGAGGAAGTGGCCATCACTGCCACAGTTGAGACAAAGATGACAGCTGATTCGACGTGCCCTCTCCTCCTTGGAGAGGCATGTGCGTCCCAGCTGCATCGGTTTGGGCTCCGGCATCCGAGCCAGACCAGGGGCTGACGCAGGAGCACAGGGTGCGGAGTGATGAGCAGGTTGAGGGGAGGGCGTCGTCAGTGCTCTCCTCTCCCTGTGACGCTCAGTGAGGCGAAAGTCGATCCGGTTGGCAAGGTCCTCCAGCTGCTTCAGAGTCTGGGGGTAGTCGCGGGTCGAAAGCTCATTTTTGAATGCTTTCCCGCAGGCCAAAGAAAAAAAACATCCATAAGGGCGTCCTCATTTCAGAAACAGTCAGCTGACAAGAGGTGGAAGTCAGTGATGTACTCCATCACTGACCGATCTCCCTGACTGAGAGTCAATAGTCCCCGGGAGGCTTCCCTACTTGGAAGAACTGGGCAAAATACTCGGATTAGTTCCAAAGAAATACATCATAAGAGCTGCAGAGTTCAGCAGCTGTCACGGGCGGGGCAGCTGGAGCAGCCTGAATACGCAGGTAATCGAGGATCTCCTGCATGCCTGATTCAAGCCGGGAAATGCTTTGATCCACGTCATTTCGCCACTGCCCGTCTGCCGATGGGTCCATGTTTTGGCCAGGTTATTCTGTGATGATCTCAGAATATTGGACCCAGAATTCAAGGCGAGACAGGCAGTGGGAAAGTTCAAAGCGTTTATTAATCAAAACAGGTGCGCGGGGCTGCTCGTCTGCTGCGGGGCAGATCTCTGATTCAAAGTTCAGTGATTTTTTTGAAAGAAAATAAAAGAATAAAAACAGTTAAGAATTTTAAAAGCAATTTTACAAAAAAGGAACATAACAGCATTTTTTAAATAAATGATTTATTATGAGAACATATCATTTAACCATATATTGGGGGGTAATTAATTGAATGCTTATTTATTTATTGAACATGTATTTATTTAGATTAGATTAGATTAGATTAGATTAGATTAGATTAGATTAGATT
>NW_015152442.1:4707-10759 GCF_000732505.1 Cyprinodon variegatus
ACACTGCTGTATTGCACACTGCTCTATTTGCACTACCTTGTACATTTTACTTTTTATATTTATCCATATTTTTATCCTAAGTGTATATATTAGTATATTTTTTGCATGCGTTATACCCCAGTGTTTTTAGAGATTTTTATAATTTTATTTACTATTTCATATTATATGTTTTTATGTTGCACGACTGTACCACAAAAAATTCCTAGTTGTGAACTTCTTCACTAACAATGGCAATAAACCTGATTCTGATTCTCCTGCACACATTCAAAGTCAGGTTCTAATCAATTAGCATATATATGGTTACATTTAATGTAATGTTTAACTTGTAAAGTGAACTTAAAACCAGCAAGATTCCTTCATTACCACCATAAAGAGGGTTTTATCAGTAGTGTGCCTCATGCTAAACAACAATCCATTGACTGTTGGTTACAACAACAGATAAAAGGTTCATTAACATCAGACTCAGAAAGTCTGCAGGTATTTTACTGAAAACAAAAATGCATTAAAAGGGAGCATTGATGGTTTGTTAGCAGGATCAAGAATTTAAGGAAATATTTTACACTTGGAGCTAGGCTTAGACAAACCTTATTGACATCTCATATACTCACACAGTGTATACAAAATGAAAACATTTAATTCATTAAAATATGGTTATTATCCAGATGTGTGCGTTTTAGCTATAGGTATAAGTCACAATATGGGGTAAAATTTGCTGCTCAGCAGAGGCCTGCTTTCTCAGAGTGATCATTTGTTTTTAATGTATTCTTATTATTTATATACCAAGTGGACTAGAGCAGGGGTTCGGCAACCCAAACTTCTCAAAGAGCCATATTGGACCAAAAAAACAAAAAATAAATCTGTCTGGAGCCGCAAAAATGTAAAAGTCTTATACATGCCTCGTTTGGAAACACGGGCTCTAAGTGTATTATCCCACTATAGAAAATGACTATGTGGACTTAAATATATAATAAGCATTCAGGATTAAATCTTTATCCTCGAGCAAATGTCACATACTGTAGCAACATGAGGTGAGGGAGGAGCAGTGAACGCTCCCATCATGCGCTGCTTCACCGCGCGCCGCTTAACAGCCCTTCACCGCGCGGTTTAAGTTTTGTTGCATTGATGAAAATACAGAAACACGATAAAGGAATCTCTCTATGGTGGACGTGTTTCTGTTGGGAGGAGCTGATTGAGTCATGAGGAACCAACAGGAACTGACCTCCATCAGAGCAGAACTCTTTAACCCTGAAATCCCACATCCCAGCGTTCCTGGGTGTGATTTATATTTTTAGGATTTGGGGAAAAAATGGAAGACAGTTCCCATCCCTGCAATCACCATTTTTCTCTCCCTCCCAGCTTGGTGGTTGGCTGCATATTTAGCTTGCCTTCCCTGGAAATGCCTTTCCAAATTTTTTTGCCAACCTCTCATTACCAAGCAAAAATGCAGGCAATCGTTCCGCATTTATAATGAGAGAAAATGATTGGGTCCATCCTATGAATCCTCTTTTCTCATCAGCTGTCTTCCTTTTTTCCCCTTTGGGATCCATGGAGACACTCCTGCAGCCTGGCACTGCGCAGCGCTGGTTGCAAGTTATGACCACTGATCTCTATGGCTATGACGCAAATTATTGTTTAAATTTATTTATTATACAAATGTTTACATCAATCGAAAACATAATTATTTTTTGTTTGACCTCCTGCACACCATATTAAAACAAAAGGAAAAAAAAACTCGATTTTCAGAAATTTTAAAAAAAGCTCCAGTGAGCCGCAAGGGGAACGCTAAAGAGCCGCATGCAGCTCCGGAGCCACGGGTGCCGACCCCTGGACTAGAGCAAGCATTCATTTCATCCATTGATTTCACTTTAACTGGAGCAATAGAAATAAATGATGTCTGCAACTTTAGAATGAAAATGATCAAGCAGCTCATCTACTGATTACAGGGGACAGTAGAAGCAAAAGGATAAACTTGGGTAATGTTTTCGATTGCACCATACACACTTCATTATAACATCACTTTTGGTAATTGTTAAAAATAGGTTTTAATGTAAAAAGAAAATTTATCAAATACCGCAACATCAGTTACAGAAACATTAGAAATATTCAAACCTTTACTAATGAACAGGTCCACAATATGTCATTGATTGTGTGTTGGCTGTTTAACAGGTTGAGTCAAACCAAATTATATATATATATATATCAACAGATCTTTTCTGCACTCTTCAGGTTCTCCAGGGTTGTCTACATGTTCAATAAAGTCCCCCACAATGATTATGTAGTCATGTTTATAGGCCTCCAATGTCCAAAACAAACATGGCTCTAACAGGGCCTTGAAATTGCATAGCCAGATATTCAAAAGATTCAAAGTCAGCCAGGATCACTTTTCTTCACTGCGATGAATCATTAAACAGAGTTACAAGTGCTCCTCCTTTTTTACAGAGTCTGTTCTTATATTGAAAATATGTATTGGGATGTGTGGATGTTGTATGTCCAGAGAGCACACAGTTTGTGAGGATTTAAGTGTTTATTTTCCTCTTAACCAAAGCACATTACATGAACACTTTGGCTACATTCGTACTGCAGCCTTAAGTGACCCAAATCTGATTTTTGGCTCATGTGTCATGATGTAACAAAGTTCAGACCCAAATTCAGAAAACCGAACAGAGAGACCAGGGAAAAGGTTTAACGGGTTTTATTGAAGAAGTTTACCAGAGGGAGAAGTATTGCTCTGAACACTGCGTTACTTAAACAGGTCGTAGTGGAGAAAATCCCTTTCTCAGTGAAAAGCTCAAACGATCTCTTGAGGAAAGTGGATCCAAACCTCCTGTTTGAACCCCAGCTCAGTTTGAAGCTCAGTTGATCCTTCCAGGGAGTGAAGGTCCAAGAAATCCAGTTTGCAGGATGACTTCCTGCCGAGAGGCAAAGACAAAAGCATCGTTAAACTCAGGTTGACAAAAAGCTCTGCTTGACTCAGTAAACTCAGCTTGGCTAGAGTACCCTAAACTGGCAAACACTCTGGCGTCGAAGCAGTGGCAGTCAGCAGCTTAAGAACACTCCGTTTAACGAGGAAAACATCAGCAGGTGTGTTAGGAGGCGGACCAGAACCAGGCGCCTCCTGGTGGATGAAGGGAGACAAACACAGAAACACAAACACAAAAACAGGAGTCCTGACAATATGCGACCTGGATCTGATCTTTTCATGGCTGTCTAAACCACACAGATCCGATTTTTTCCAATCCGACCCAGGCCACTTGGCTCTGTGGTCCTGAATCCGATACGAATCTGATCTTTTCAAATGCGACCTGCGTCTGAACGGCCAGGTCGTATTCATCTGACCCGAACATCATTAATACCTGATAAAGGTCACTATTCTGGGTCTTGCTATGCAGAAGCAGCAAGAAAAACAACAACCATGGCAGATGATGATTCGGAGAGCAGTATTTATGTTTAACCATATTGAAAAGATTGTGTTTTTATGGTTGGAAAAGACCGCTAGATGTGCGCCTGCACTACCACTTCTGTAAACATGGAACACACTGGCCTTTGACGTCATCGCGTCCTCAACTGCGCATGCGGGACACTTGCGTTGTATGACTGCAGTTCACACATGAGATCACACACAAGTCGCATTTATTTGGAAATATGAATGGCAATGCAAAAAAATCGGAATTGAGCACCAAATCCTGCAGTGTGAACGTAGCCTTTCTTTTCAGCTCATCACTTCTTTACTCCGTTGTCCTTCCTTCTCCCAGATCTACTCTCCTCATCTCCCTCTACTGCCGCCCCCTGTTGTTTATGCTGAGACACTCCAATAAAACTGGCTATGTTTATGTCTCTGTCAGAGATATAACATTAAGATTTATCTAAGTTATCAAGTCGTTGATTAAAAATTATTTTCCTGACAGGTGTTATATTAATTAAAGTCAGTTTAAATACCATGGTTGATATTTTCTCTCTGGCTGGTTGAGCTTCACATTTTATGGTTTTCAGGTTGGATGTTTTACTGCTGTTTCAACCTTTAGCTTTGTTCTTTCTGCCACATATTAAAACTCAGATTTTACATCCACCTTTCTTTAGACACCATTACAGTAATCAATTCTACTAAAGTTGAACTAAGTATGAATTTGTTTTTCAAGGTTCTACTGAGACATTAGTCCTTTAATCCCGGATATGTTGTTCATAGAAGGTCGATCTGGTTACTGACTTTATGAGCCTCAGAATGTTCAGGTCTAAGACCAGTGCTACTCCCACATTTAGGGCCTGAATGGTAGGTTAGCTGGAGCTGTGTGACTATTAAATTATCTTCCTTTGGTCCTAATATGAAATGATTTAAGTTCAGAAGTTAAAGTTAGAAAACTTTAATATTATAATCAGTGTTTATATTTTTTTTTAACCCAAGCCAGTTTTCTCTGTCCAAACAAAACCTTAGTCAGTCACTTCTAGGTGGGTTGAGCAGCGTGCTCCCAGAAAACTATTTAATTCCATGTATTAAATCTGGCCATTTTCACTGTCTTAACGAGCAAAAGCAACATCATTCTGACTTTTGAAAAGGCTGGCCGGTGCATTTCTCTGTTCCTCTTTCCCTGCCAGACATTTCAGGAATTATAAACTTGTAACCCTGATTTTTATGTCATCTTTCTTTTGATTATCAATCTACAACTGGCTTGAAATGTGTCACAAATTGCATTTCAGTATAATTGAAATTAGTTATTACACTATTGTGTTGATAATAGTGCCTAATCTGTTCACTCTTGTTGTAGAAGGCCAGCTGTTGAACATATTTCTATCAGAATCTCATGCAATACTTCAAGTAACATGCAATTATCATCTGCCTTTTAAAATACATACAGTTCTGGCACTGTCATGATAGCGCCGGACCGTTCTGAGATGCAGGAGTCTGTTGCCCGAAGGGGTTCCAATCCACACAGGAACAGACAGATCCAGGGTTCCAGGAATCCAAAGAGCGTGAAGGCAGTTTCAGACTTCCATTAGTCCAGCAGCGAGCTCAGACAGACACGCTCAGATGCAGACAGGCAGGCCTGGTGGTTGAGGGACAGAGACAAGACACCCCTGCATTCCGAGCCAAACCCTGAGGGCTCAGCGGAGAGGGCCAGGACACAGTCAGAAAACAGGAGAAAAACAGTAAACCTTCTCAATCCATTGGCCTTCACGGACAGGAGCATGAACCTTGGCTTAAACTAGCAAACAAACATCAAGCAGGCATAAAACAACAAACAGAAAACTAACAAAGATCTGGCCCCGATAGCTGGGCTGAACCGTGTATATAACAGAGGGAGCAGGTGAATAAGATGAATGATAATTAGAGAGTGGGGAGGGAACAGCAGGTGAATGAAGTGAGTAATGAGATAAGCTACCTGGGCTGAAATCATGCCAGACACAGTATCTTCCTTTTCTGGTACCTGCTCTCCCTCTATCTCTCCCCTTTCTGCTCCCCCTGCTGCTCGGCCCAAACCTTTGTTTGACTGAGCCTTTTCCTCCCTATCCTGTTTACCCTTTAGCTAAGAATATCAACACGGTCCCATACTAAATTGATTGAAATGAAAAAAAAAAGTGCCATTTCGACAAGATGGGCATTTATCAGTATGTGTACTTGTCCTTTCTCATGTGCTTGTGAAACATCATCAACCTCAGCCCTAGTACTGTTCCAATTCATAAGAAGACACTAGAACACAAGTCCCCGGATATTGTTTTTGCCCCTCCCTTGTTAAAATGAGGAGGATTTGTCCCCTTTGGTTCTGACAAAGGCTGTAGCGCCCCGGGGACCTCCTCACCGGTTCTTTTCCTGAGAGCACGTTATTTACTACTCTTAACTCAAACTGGGTAAAACCATATAAAAAGGACTATAAAACAGGAGTAAAAAAGTAAAAGAGTTTATTCCAGATCAGGTCGTTACAGGACAGAGAAAAATGCCTAGAGCTATGCACAGCTGTGGTCTCAAAAATCACGTCCGCAAGCGTCCGGCAACGTTTGCGCCTCGAACAACGTCATCTCCTGCTTCTTATGCCTTCTGAGTCTGTGTGCTGCATCATGT
>NW_015152442.1:10769-14417 GCF_000732505.1 Cyprinodon variegatus
GAGTCTATGTGTTGCATCATGTGGATGCTTAGCTGTCCGTATCAGAAACTGACACGCCATCCATGTCTTGAACTCCATGCAGCTTGCTTCTATGCTTCAGGGTTACAGATACAGCAGCTCTCCTATCAGACCGGCTCCAAGATGTGCCCATATCCTGTGTATTCTTAAAGACATGAAAGCTGTCCTGATTAGATGACCTCCGTACACACCGCGACATCCACAATGTGAAGGAAGGCCTTCTGCTCTGTCTAATCTGGCTAACAAAGTAACAATGCACATGATGTATAAATAATAAAACCTAACAACTCCCCCTGATAAGTTACCGTTTTTACAGGTAACTTAAAAACACAGAAAGCAACACATCTTTGAAGGACCAGGTGACTCAGACAGCCTCTATAATTAGTGATGTATCATTAATTAGGGATCAAAATTAATCACAATCAAAGCTTCACAGACCAAATGTTCTCACTCAAGACCAGTTTCAGCATTTAACTACAATTTGGGTGTCATCTAATTAAAGGAAAGCTGTATTATTTTCCTATGCGCACATTATTTTATAGTTACCTTAGACTAGATAACCTAAGCCTATAAATCTAATAAGACCAAATTAATCTACTCTCACTCCCACCTGGAGGCCTCCTAAATGTGACCGCTCCTCATGGATAAACCATCCATCCAACTTTACCAATCATTCAGTCACAGTCGGGGACGTCACAGGACAGATCGGGCCGTTCTCCACCGGAAAACGCTACCCTCTCTAAAAGGTAGTAAAAACCGGGGTGACCCCAGGGAAATCCCACTCTCGGCCATTCTGAGCAAGAAAAACCCGTTTTGAATCTGATAATTACCATTACCAACTACTTAAAGAACCTTTAAGCCAATCAGGTTCTGAGTCTTTCTACATCAAAGGAAAAAGTGGCATAAAACGTGATCTTGGTGGGTCTGGAGCAAAATATTTCCATGATTTTCATCAAAACAAAATCAAAATCAATCAAAACATATTATTTACAATTAGGTAAAATCAAGAATTATCCTGGTCTGAGTTAAAAACAAATGATGAATATCACTGATGATGATGAATTCTTTCAGTGTCTCTATCACTCATCAATCTAATTGATCAATCAGAGTCTCATATGGCCTCCTCCACAGCTCCTTTGTTCTCCATGCTGTCCAATGGCAGATAGATGCTGAATCCACATGGTGGTTCTCATGGTGTTTCTCATCACAGTTCATCAATCCATTCCTTCGACACATAGAGAGTGCAGTCAGTGTTCTTATCAGGATAAGCAGTGTCTTTAATGAGCAATTCTTTATTTACTCAAAATCTCAGTGCAGTCACCACCAGATATTCTTATCCACAATTACTTTCACTTTATCCTTTAAATCACCATTAAATTCACTACATTTAAATTAATTATCCGTGGACTCTGTGTTTTTTCAGCAGAAAGTAATTTATAACAGTATGTATTCCGCCTGAACATCCTATGGATGTTCCAGCTCATTATCTTGTTCATATAAGCTCAAAATCACTGCAACTGATACAATTTCATTCAAGGAACCTGTAGATATTTAGAAAACATTTAACCCTTTTTTTTACACATTGTAGCACTCAATTCATGGATTAAATAAATGAATTTTAAAACCATTTCTACATCATAGCATATTAAGTTTTAGTTTCGTCTAAACTTATAACTGCGTATTAGTTTACTTTTATCCCCTCCCCATTGAAAATTATTAAAGTTCTTTAATCTCTAAGAAAAAACCCAGCTTGGCGCAGATTCCCCGTATTAAAAACTCCCCTATCAAACATTGTATCCGTAAATGTTAGTGCATGCAAGAAAACCTCATTCCCATGTGGACCCTTGTGTGTTCTTCGAGTCATTAAGCATGTGTGTGGGTGTGTTGTTACATGACAGTATGTGTGTGTGTGTCTATGTGAGTGGATCTATACGTGGGAAACTGATCAGGAGCCATCCCGCTACTGGTTTGGAAGAAAAAGTGTTTCTTGGAGCAGTGATCCTCTCCAACATGCAAAAAAGTTTGATGTTCGGACAAGTCCATCAGGTTACCCTCTGTTACCACAGCAGCTTTGAACCATAAGAGTCTTGGGGCCATATGTCCCCACACCCCCTGAAGGATAAGTCTTTACCTCTGTTATCAGCAGTATCACATAGAGGTAGAAGGAAACAGTGCGTCAAAGGTGTTCCTCCCTTCAAGAGGAAATGTCATATTGAATTGTTCATCTGCTCAGAGCACAGGATTGTACTCTGACTCGCTGCTGCGTTCCCAAAACTCAGCAGCACACAGTTCCTGAAAGTGTTGAATTCGACTGCACCCCCTCTATGCAAAGTGTCCAGCTATAGTCCATTTAAAATATTCTCCACAAAAAAAAAGGCATTGCTCCGATGAGAAAAAAAAAAACAGAACAAAGCAAAAAGAAAATCTGTTCCAACATCCCCAGAACCAGTTAATAGTTGTCATATCTGGACCCCTGACCAGATCCAAAAATGTGCAGGAAACATAATCTCCTCTTATATGTGTTATCTCAAATAAACTACCATATTAAGTGTGCATTCCCTCTAAAGTATTAATTGCAGCTTTAGGTGAAATAAAGTCAGGTGTTCTTATTGCTTCATGCATAAAAAGTACGGTTACCCATCCCCCAAACTGTATAAACCCCCTCAAATGCCATCTATAACTCTGCTCGCAATAAAAACAAACAAAAAACAAATAATATTAATAAAAACAAATAAAATAAAAAATAAATGGTGAAGTTTTAGTTCCTGGGCCTGATATTGAATCTCCATAAGCTCATTAACTCATTAAGTCGTCATCGTTATTGCTTATATTGAAAGAAATCATCATTTGCTTTAAACATTTGCTCCTAAAATGTTCAAATTTCTCCTAAATTGCGTTTTGTTGATGCTACTTTACCATTCGCAAATGTTGAAGTTTCAACTTGTTGTCCCTTTAATTTTCTGCTAATTAACAACTGACCAAACTATTTATCAAAAAAAAAAACCCAGTCTAATTTATCACATAGTAAAACATCTCTAAATCCTCTTTTTTATTCCTCTATGCAAGAATACCCCTGATGATATGCAGAATACTTAGCAGACCGTTTCAACCTGTTTTGAATAAATCGCTCATAATCTTTCATTGTGAATAAGAAATCTGGTGTGTTAGTTCACTTATCTTTCTCATCAGTCTTGTCCGAGGATCCCATGACCTTCCATCACCCCATCACTGCCCGTGGCCTGTTCTCATCTGAAGCAGTGGGCATCCAGTCACCTCCTTAATGTCTGCATCTCAGCATCTGCACACCATCCATCCTTCTGTAGTTTAGGAGCAAAGTTTGTCTCTGTGCCCCTTGTAGGTTAATCCATCCTGCGACTCAAGAAAGAAAGTGTCCAATGTCTCTTCAAACAAAAAATCCGTTGTTCATTTTGAAACGTTTCCATCCGTAGTGTAGTCAAAGCTACAAAATTAACATGCGTGCCATGTCTTTTTTTTTTTTTTTTATAAAGGCTAAGATGTTAGTAAACAAACAGAAAAAAATAAAACAAAAAACAAACATACATACAGACACAAACAACGACAAACATGTAAGACAACAAAAACCCCAGTGGTGCCTCCGACTTCTCCAAA
>NW_015152442.1:15704-17970 GCF_000732505.1 Cyprinodon variegatus
CTTGTCACGGCCTCTCCTAGTTGGGGCCCCTGAGCAACATGTTTGATACGATTACCCTTCTGTTATGTCCCCAGTGCTCCTTCTCAATCCTGTAAAAATGCAAATCATGTTAATCATGTTAATGTCACATCAAAAAATATTCTTAATCATTCCAAAATGGTACCACACACATTCTACCTCACATGCATTCCACATTTAGGACAGACAGACAGACATTGGCCACATAAAGTTTGTTTAATCCATCAGTATCAATTTTGATTTTATCTTCTTAGAGGATTTTTTCCCAATTTAAACAAAAAGTCATAATCTTTTCACCAGTCCGGTCTTAAGACCTCTGCATCAGTGTTTGTCAGCCTCATTTTAGGATCCTTGTTAAACTAGATGTGCACATTTATAGAAACCTAAGATTTATTTGCTCACGTTAGACACCAAAATAAGTTTTCACAAATAATGATTTTTAATGCTAAGCGTCCGCCAAAAATGACATGTTTGAATTTTCAAATATGAGAACACCTCTAAGGGGTTCTGAAAAAGTGGTATGTTTTGTTTTTCTCCTGAAAATCCCATTACCTGTGCAGTTTTTGGGAGGTAGGGACATCAAGATTCAGGGTGCTGTATCTGGCCCCCGTATCAACCATAAAAGGACAGTTACTGCCCTCAATCGAAATATCTATCACTGCTGCTGGAAATTTCTCAAAAACTACCGCTGCATATACTTCCTTTCTCTAATTCTTACTGAACCCGCACTTGGATCTTCTTTGCCCATTTCTCCCCTTCTCTATCAAACTCACCCTCCATTTCAACTACCGCTGTCTGCCTCTCTTCTTTTTATCTACTGAACTCAATCTCCCTAATTTATTCATTTGATGTAACCCACTCTATTTTGAACAGTTGACTGAGTAAAGATCCATTTAATCCACCTTAGAGTATCCTCAGTGATCAGTGTCTAATTCATATTCACTTTGCTACAGTTTGACAAACTTAGCTTGTGTGGTCTAACATTTTCAAATATAAGCTCCTGAATCAGTCACTCTAAATGCAGATTACAAAACCATTCTAGTGTAGTAATTGGTAGATGTCTTTAAGGTAAAAACTGCTTCTAGACCTGGTCCCTACTTCTGCTGTGACCGGCCCTGTGTGCACTCAGTCTCTCTGTGTCTTCTTTTCCTTTTCTCTCCTGCCTCTAAGTGAAGGGCTGCTCTGTGTGATTCACCTTCTGGCCCTTAATGTTGTGCGGGGGTTTACAGCACTCACATGGACTGATCGATCTTTTTGTAAATATATCAACCTCTTATATTTTAAGCTTTCCTTTCCAAGGTCGACCTCCAAAAATCACAGAAACATCGACAACAGTTGCATAACAACAGGAACGAGAGATAACCAATCCCAAACACTTTCTAATAGAAATTATCTAGACCAGATCATATTTCTTGATGATCTGTTTATACTGACACATAATAGGACAAATATTTTACACCCAAGACAGACATTGAATAAACAGCATACAACAGACAGACAGATGGAATATAAATCACACCTTTTGCTCACACTGTGTATATAATTTGACCTCGACGTCTAACATGAGATCCCTTGGTGCTTTAAACTATTTTTCTGTAAGCTATAGTGAGCCGCCTTCTGTTAAGGAAGTGCGTCCGTCAGTGAAAAGGAAAGAAGAAAAGAAAAATGAAGAGAAATTTAGAGAAAAGAAAAAAGAGATTAATAATAAAAAAGAAGAAGAGAAAAGAGAAAAAATATATAGTACCTCCTAGTTCACTCCACCAACTTTAGGATTAGACAAACAAGTTGCCTAATTCGGGCATCAGTCTCTTCTAGTTTTATGGGGATTAATATTTTATCGTCTCTCTCTTTCCTTTTATAAGAGAAGAGAAGGAAAGAGAAAAACACCCCACGAGTCCGTTTCAACTCGATCCGCTCGCTTTTTTTTTTCTCCAGTCTCAGTTTTTCGTAAATGTCCTTATGGGAGGCATACTGGCAAACTCTAGCCGCAATGTGACTGGTATCCGTCGGTACATTTGTTTTTCAGAAATGCATCTTTCGTGTCTGCAGGCAGACCGGTAATAAAATCACCAACCCTTTCTGCATGCAGAAACTGTTGGGCTCTCCAACCAACTTATCCTAGTGATCAGTATAATTCTTTGAAGAAGTTTGCGCAGGGGCCTTCAGTCAGACTTTCAACCGCTACCCACAGCAGAACGCACGACTTACTTCTTTTTTTTTTTTTTTTTTAATGTGTACACGTTCGCAA
>NW_015152442.1:18954-25355 GCF_000732505.1 Cyprinodon variegatus
CTTCTGAGTCTGTGTGCTGCATCATGTGGATGCTTAGCTGTCCGTGTCAGAAACTGACACGCCATCCATGTCTTGAACTCCATGCAGCTTGCTTCTATGCTTCAGGGTTACAGATACAGCAGCTCTCCTATCAGACCGACTCCAAGATGTGCCCATATCCTGTGTATTCCTAAAGACACGAATGCTGTCTTGATTAGATGACCTTCGTACACACCGCGACATCCACAATGTGAAGGAAGGCCTTCTACTCTGTCTAATCTGGCTAACAAAGTAACAATGCACATGATGTATAAAGAATAAACCTAAAACCCTCTTTACCCAGCATGCATCAGAGCAGACTTGTCTGTTCTGCAGAGTATTAAATTAAATGTTTTCTTTTCTGTTGCCGTTTTTCTATAAAAATATGTTTTAAGATAATTTGAGGAGAGTATATTATACATTTTAAGCGTCACTATATGGCTTATTTACTGATTTAGCGCATAATTTAATGTTTGCATTTATATTAGTCTTTTCAACACATCGACATGGAATAAAATTCAATTAGTTTTCCGGGTTCCAGAGGAGCTCAATGTCAAAGTATAAAATTGTAAAGATAGGGATAATAAGTTGAAGTATAAATAATAAATAAACAAGTTAAAATATATACATTTAAGCAATAATTCATATTTAATAAATATAGAAGTACAACCTTACAAGACAAAATAAAAAATGGGGCTTTCTGAGGCTTTTTGAGGGACCATTATGGTGATTCTTGAAGTTAGAGCAAGTTACCACAGGAAATTATTATTATTTGAAAATTAACCGGATGATTTATTTTTGTTTCTATGCTCATTTTTTTGTCCCGCCTGATCTTCTCTATAACAACTTGCTGTGTTGAGCTCCAGCTTTCAGCAGAAATATAAAACAGTTCAAAATCCACCACTGAGAAATCAATGCTGAATAAACATTTTATTTTCAATCAAAGACGTTGCTAACATGTCAGTTGCATAATGAATGTTGATTCAACTCCTGGAAATTGAATGACGACCGGTACTGAGAGAGTTAAAGGTCCGATGTTCCTTTGCTGTCTGAGTAGTTTGCTGGGCTTATATATTTCGTCATGAAAATGCAATTTTTTCCCACCATCATCGAGAACTTAAGCTACTCTCCACCTACATTTGTAGCTTGATGTGCTCCTCTTCCACTGACTGCCGTGACTGATGGACTTACTATCAGCATCTGTAGGCTAAGTGGCAGTTGCCATAGTGAGAGTGCTTGTGGTGAGCAGCACGTGTGCTGAGATCCTTGTGCTTTTTTTTTTTTATTATATAGTCACGTTAGTCTTGGCACCTTAAATGTAAAGCACCTCTCAGTTTTGTAGGAGACCTAGATCATAGTCCTACATTCAGTTTCAATGTTATTTATTTTAGAGTTTATATATCACAATTTAGGCAATATATAAATAAAAAAAGTACATTGGTCTCCACAACGGTAGTTACGGCCCTGACCGCTGTGATAAATAGCGAGTTTGAGATTAATATTTGTGTCATGGCGATTAAAAAAGGAAACTTTTGTGTCACTACTGACTGACATTTGGAAATGTACTTACGTTTAATTTCCTTAAAACATATACATGAGATATACCAAGTAAAACTGGAGGAGTAAATTATACATGCATTTCCTTTTTTCTGTTGGCATCAGAAAATCATACAAGAATTATTAAAAGGTTCCATTAAAGAAGAGGCTTTGTATAATGTTTATGTGTGGAGTATAAAAAGTAAGATATGCCTTTAATGAAGGAAAAGACGTGGTTTTCATTTATCTAAACTGAAATAATAAGGCAATAAATATTTATCTTCATTTACAGAACTCAAGCGCAGCAGCAGCTTAGAATTTCTTCCACCTTTCAGTAAGTAAATATTTTTTTATTACTAAAAAATTTAACATATATTTATGAAATGAATGTTTTTGCAGTAATATTAAGCTTAGTTTTAGAAACAGATATATATTAAATAGTTTATGCTGAACTATTTACTTCTTTGTCACTTAATGACTGAATGAAAACACAGTTTTGCTTCTATATAGCTTTTGATTTACATTTGAAATTCATAGTCAATAAAAGTATTATAACACCGCATCACTTGGAGGATATATCCAGTTTCTATTCCTCTTAAGCCTTAGACTGAAATCCTTTAAGAATTATGTTAATACCGAAAAAATAATTTCAATGTTTCTCTCCAGTGTCAGAAGTGAGGATCGTTCTGCTGGGAAATGACTGGTCTGAGAGAAGCTCAGTGGGAAATGTGGTATTGGGAGAAAAAAAGTTTGACAGAAACAGAGAATCAGAAAGCTGTCTGGAATTCACAGGAACGATCAAAAACAAACAATTTGTTCTCATCAACACCCCAAATCTGTGCCTTGAATCTTCTGAAGAAGACTTTAGAAAACATTTGGATCAATGTGAGGAACTCTCTGCTCCTGGGCCTCATTTGTTCCTGCTGGTTCTACAGCCTGAAAACTTCACAGAGAAAGACAAACTGAATCTGTCTACATTTCTTGAAGATTTTAGCGATCAAGCATTTAACCACTCATGTGCTCTGATAGTATCCAATAAAACAAAGAGTTCTGGTTCCATGGAAGAATACATGCAAAATCAACAGCTGAAAGAAATCATCCATAGATGTAGACAGAAAATGGTAATAGGACATAATTATGAGCAAAAACAACTGTTAATGGTTATTGGAGAAATGGTGAAGAACTCTAAAGAAGAACATGTCACCAGAAGAGTTCTCAAAGATCCAACGGCAGCTGCGCAATGTGAGCATGCAGGAGACGGTAAGTTGGCTTTATGTAGACTTTGACTTATTTGTGTTGTCAATTAAAACATTTATACAACTATTGGAAACAGATAAATGAGATATGAGAAATGAATATTGTATTTGTGTTTATTTAGCACATCAGCTCCGAATAGTGATGTTTGGAAAGAGTGAAGACAAGAAAACAACTTTGGGAAACATCTTAACAGGAAAAAGGGACTTTACCACTTCACTATTTAGTACTTCTAGAATAATTTCTTCCAAACACTGTGATGTTGTCAAAGGTTCATGGAACAGTAAACCAGTAACAGTAGTGAGGACTTCAGACTTATCCAGTTTATCTGTAGAAAGTCTGAGAAAAGAGATCCAGAAATGTGTGGAGTTGTGTTCTCCTGGACCAAATGTTCTGCTGCTGTTGGTGAAGCCTTCAGATTTTACTGAAGAGGACAGAAAAACACTGAAGTTCATCCTGAGTTTGTTTCTGCCAGATGCCTTCAAACATTCAATGATTATCCTGACACATGATGAGAAGCCCAATAATAAAGCAGTGGAAAGACTGATCACTGACTGCAAGCAAAGGAAAGTCAGAGTCAATCTTGACAGAAATGAAATCTCATCAGATGACCTGAAGAAGATGACAGAAGAAATGGAAAAGCTTGTTTGTGACAATAAGGCAGAATATCTAACACTGAATAAAGAAAACGACTCAATGCCAGTGTTGAACAGACCCACACCTTCACTGAACCTGGTTCTGTTTGGTAGAAGAGGAGCAGGGAAGACCTCAGCTGTTAATGCCATCTTAGGAAAAGAAAGATTTAGACCAAAGGCCAACTCATCAGAGTGTGTTAGAAACCAGGGAGAGGTTAGCGGACGTTGGGTGTCTCTGGTGGAGCTGCCTGCCTTGTGTGGAAAAGCTCAGCAGGAAGTGATGGAGGAATCATTCAGGTGTATCTCCCTCTGTGAACCTGAGGGTGTCCACGCATTCATCCTGGTCCTACCTGTGGGTCACCTCACTGATGAAGACAAGGGAGAGTTACAGACCATCCAGGACACATTCAGCTCTAGAGTCAATGACTTCACCATGATCCTGTTCACTGTGGACTCAGATCCTACAGATGGAGATGTTAAGTTCATAGAGAATGATAGAAACATCCAGGAGCTCCTTCAGAGCTGTGGAGGAAGATATGTTGTTCTCAACATCAAGGAGAGGAAGCAGATCCCAGAACTCTTGAAAAAAGTGGAGAAGAGTATTTCTGAGAGGGGGATTCGTTCCTGCTACACAATTAACACATTAATACATGGTATAACCGAGAAAATGTCCATTCTACAAGCTGAAGTTAAGAAATTCAGAACAGAGCCTGCTCTCACAGGTAAAAATAAGTTTAAATTATAATAATATTTCATATTATCTGTCTTGATTTCTATTTATAAACTATTGAAGCAATGAAAATTGTTTAAGAGCTTAGGCTTTTTTGTGCATTTGAAATTAAATCTACTTTTAGCAGGTTTCAATAGAGTAACAAATATATTCTATCATTCAGTAATAAGTATTCCTAATGGAAAAGTTGAATTAGAATTAGAGTTTTTGTCATCTAAGATATTAGATTATTGTATGAAATGAAATGGGACATGTTTTCAAAATCTAACAAAAAATGGAAAAAGAAGCTTGAAAAAAGTTTTCATTATTACCATTTTAATCTTCAGCTCCTTTGATGGATCAAACTCTTAACCAGCTTGGTCAACTCAGAACATTTAAAATACTTAATTCAACAATAAAATATATAAATATTGATAAAATTAAACAGTGATGTTAAAACTAAATATGCCAGACATATGAATCCTGTTGGGCTCTAAGGCATACATTTAAAATTGTTGAAATCTTTGAATTCAAGGTAAAGATTAATGTAGATATTTTAATAAGATCCACACATATTTTTGAAATTGGTATCACAATTATATTCTTAATCTGTTTTTGATATCAAACTTAGGACAAAGGCAGTTAAAACTATTTATAAAAAAGTGTCATGATTTTACTAAGGTTCAGACCGAAATGCAGAAGACCAAACAGGGAGATCAGGGAAAAGGTTTAACAGGTTTTATTGAAGAGATTATGCAGAGAGAAGTGTTGCTCTAAACACTGCTCAACTGGAACTGAAAAGTGAGGGGAAGACACAACAGTTAGTTCAGGTTCAGTGGGAAATTTGATTTGTGAACTTCGTGAAGAGGATCTGGTTGCTGACTCACGTTTCCAGAGAAGTTGTTGAATCGTACCCAAAACTGGCAAACACTCTGGAGTCGAGGTATCGGCAGTCAGCAGCTTAAGAACACTCCGTTAACGGGGAAACCATCAGCAGGTGTGTCAAGAGGCGGACCAGAACCAGGCGCCTCCTGGTGGAGGACGGGAGACAAACACAGAAACAGAAACACACAGACAGGAGTCCTGACAAATAGGGTGTTTTCCATTCTAAAAAGTAGTTGGCTGAGCTATCTTTCATAGCTTTTGTAAAATACAGTGTAACCCAGACTTAGATCCGCTAAGACCACAGCACAAAATATCTGCGCTAGTGTCAATGAGTGTAGCATCTCCTGAAATCGTAGCCAAGAAACATAGCACTAAAACATCCCAATGCTGGTCTGGTCTATCACCAAAAGCATTATCTGTTGATCACCATTTCAAGCATAAAAACCATAAATCCTTCAATAATGTCTCATAAACTTTGACATTTTATCATTAAGTGTAAAATTAGGAGATGAGAAAGATGAGAAAGTATCATGATCAAAATGGAAGATAGGGAAAATAATGATGACAAAGCATGAAGGAATGCTCCTGAGAGGTTTGTAGGTGGCTTTTAAAAAAGCTGTTTTAATTTAGTCCTAGAAGGACTGTTTTGTCACCCCCTCCAGCCTGCCTTTGCTGTCCTTCCACCTCCAGCAGTTAGTCTCTAGAGCAGGGTCACCAAGACTGAGGGCTATTCTAAGGGTACTCATTCATAGGACAGGCTACAAATACTGGAATGTGAACTGTAGGATTCATTATTTACCTAAACTTCATATATAATAAAAATATTTCTGTTGTTTCTTTTCATTTCTAATTTGCTTTAATTTTATACAAATTTTGAAATCCTTATGAATGCTTACATGTTGTAAATTATGGATATAATGAAATGCTGTATAAATGCTTTAGACTGAGGCCACCCCATGTTGTCCTTGAAGGCCCCTTGTTGCTATGGGCAGGTGACCCCTGCTCTAGAGGCTAGCCTCAATTGCAAAATAGCCACTGACTGGGGCTGCAGCGGTGGTTCTGGGATTAAGCGCACAACCCCTGTACCAAGGCTTTGGTCCACAAGGAGGCTGTGGCAGGTTCAAGTTTCAGCCTGTTGACCTTTGCCCCATGTCCCCCCTCTCTCAAATTCCATTTCCTGTTACGACCATTGAAATACTTAACTAAACAAATGACTAGTCTTTAAAATCACTTAACTTTTATTTGATTCTTTTAAAGGATTTCAGCAGTAAGGAATAATGAAATAGTGAGTCAGAAACTATTTAATAAACCCAACTAGTCCAGTATAAAAAAGTCAAAGTTTGAATCTGCTAACATTCTCTTGT
>NW_015152442.1:28000-34794 GCF_000732505.1 Cyprinodon variegatus
TTTTTTTCACTTCAGATATTTTATCCTTTAAGAGCTATATTCATAATGCTGTGAACTTTTTGCTAAAGGCTATCATACTCTCAAAACGTTTTTATACCTAAACCAGACTTTCCCTAATTCTGATTCTAAGGAACTAAATGGAAGCTTTATCAAGCATTGTCTAGCTTACCTAAAACTACCATAAAAGGACCATGTTATTCATGTCTGTGACAAACTGCAGTTGACATGTAAGACAGAAATGTTGGAAATACAACATAAGCCGGGATCAAAATTTTTTGCTGCTCTTCTTCCTCTTTGTCTATCTAGGCATCACTGTCCCTCATAATTTCCATTGGTTAGTTTCCTCTTCTGTCTCATCCTGACCACAGTAATGACTAAAACATAAACTATTGAATTCAGCTATTTGACAAGAGACCCAGAGTGGCAGTGTGTTGAAGTGGGGTTTGAAGTCAGAACCTCTTGATTCCAAGTGCAGTGCCCTAACCACTAGGCCGCCACCCTCTATTATTCTCATTATTCAAAGTATTGTAGCATTTGCAATTGTTCTTATTTTGAATTTCTTCTTCCCAGATATTGAGGAGAAAAAGAGCCCAGAATGTCTCAGGATTGTTCTGATTGGGAAAACTGGTTGTGGGAAGAGCTCATCAGGAAACACCATTCTTGGAAGAAATGAATTCAGATCTGTACCACTTCAACAGTCAGTCACAAAGTACTGTCAGAAAGCCCAAAGTGAGGTGGATGGTTGTCCTGTTACTGTTGTTGACACTCCTGGTCTGTTTGATGACACTTTGTCTCATGAAGAAGTCATTGAAGAGCTGGGGAAATGTATGAGTCTTCTGGCTCCAGGTCCACATGTCTTCCTGCTGGTGTTAGAGATTGGTAGATTCACACCAGAGGAGATGGAGACATTAAAACTTATTAAGAAAGTTTTTGGAAAAGATTCTGAGAAGTTCACCATCATCCTTTTTACTGGAGGAGACAAACTGGAAAATAGCAAAATAACAGTCAGTGAGTACATTGCAAGTTGCAAGGATTCCTGTAAGAAGCTGATTACTGACTGTGGAGAAAGATACCATGTGTTTAACAACCGCAAACAACAGAACCGCTCACAAGTCAGTGAGCTCATCAGAAAGATCAACACCATGGTAAAAGAAAATGGAGGAAACTACTACACCAATGAGATGCTGCAGGAAGCTGAAGCTGCCATTAGGAAAGAAATAGACAGAATACTAAAGGAAAAGGAAGAGGAAATGAAAAAAATAAAAGAGGAGCTGAAAAGAAAACACAAGGAAGAAAAAGAAGAAATGGAAAAACAAATTGAGAAACAGAGAGCAGACATGGAAAAAGAAAGAAAACTGAAAACTGAACAACTTAAAGAGATGGAAGAAAACATTAACAGAGAACGAGAGCAAAGAAAGAAAGAACAGAAAGAAAGAGAAGAAGAAAAGAAGAAAAGAAAAGCGTTTGAAGAACAACAACAAGAAGAGTGGGAGAAAAAACAAAAGGCTTTAGAGGAAAAAATGAAATCAGAATCAGCAGAAAAGGAAAATATTGACAGGAAACTAGAACAGATGAGAAAAGAAATGGAAGGAGAACGTGAAAAAAATGAGAAGGAAAGAAAACAATGGTGGGAAAAAAGAGAGAAAGAAGATAAAGAGAGACGAGAAGAGGAACAACAAAAACTGAAAAAGCTTCAAGAAGAATTTGAGAAAGAAAGAGAAGAATATGAAACTAAACTTAAAGATGATGAACAGAAAAGAAAAGAAAAAGAACAAAAACTTCAAACAGAACTTAAAGAAATGGAAACAAGGATAAATCTGGAGCAGGAAGAGAAAAAGAAAGAACAAGATAAGAGAAAAGAAGAGGAAAGGAAAAGAGAAGAGGAGGAGAAAAAACAACAACATGAGTGGGAGCAAACACAGAAAAAATTGGAGGACAAAATCAAATCAGAATCAAAGGATAAAGAGACTATCAGCATGAAACTGGAAGAGATGAGTAAAGAGATTAAACAAAAACGAGAAGAATGGGAGAGGGAAAGAAGAAAAAGAAAACAACAGGATGAAGAAGAACAGAAAAAACGCAAAGAGCTGGAAGAAAAATTAGAAAAAGAAAGACAAGAACTTAAGAACAAAATAGAAGCTGATAAAAATCGACAGAAAAAGGAGGAGAAGGAGAGAAAACAAAGAGAGAAACAACTCAGAGAAATGGAAGAAAATATTGAGATGGAGAGAGACCAGAGAAAGAGAGAACGGGAAAAAAGGGAGAAAGAAGACAAAGAAAGAAAAGAAGAGGAGGAACGACAACGACAGGAGTGGATGAAAAAACAAAATGATTTAGAGAAAAGAATCCGATCCGAGTCAGAAGAAAAGGAGAAAATTAACAAGAAACTAGAGCAGAGCAGAAAAGAGATGGAAGAAAAACGAGAAGAATGGGAGAAGGAAAGAAAAGGGTGGTGGGAAAAACGACAAAAAGAGGATGAAGAGAAGCGTGAAGAACTAAAAAGGCTTCAAGACAAATTTGACCTTGAAAGAGAAAAATATGAGATAAAAAGGAAAGAAGATGAGAAGAAGAGACGAGAAGAAGAAGAGAAGCAAAGAAAAGAATTAGAGCAAAACTATGAGAAAAAAATTCAAAACATGAAAAGTACATATGAGGAAGAGGCCAGAAAAAAAGCTGAAGAGTTCAATGAGTTTCAAGAGAAATGCAAGAAAGAACTGATTAAGAAATATGAGGAAGAATTAAAAGCTATGAAGGATAAGCACATGGAAGAAATGGAAAAAAGGAAGATGAAGCTGAAAGATACAGAAAAAGAGAAGAAAATATTAGATGACATAAGGAGAGAACAAGAAAAAGAACTGCATGATTTAAACCAGAAATTTGTTGTAAAGTATTGTGTTATTAGTTAATGGAAATATTCTCCAATATGACGTGGAATGTGAAATTCATACATTTACTGAACTGCATATTTGCTTCAACTATTTAGCAAATAAAACATTCATAAAACATTAACTTAATCTGCAGAAATAATATTAATGTAAAGTAATTTACTGAATTTACCAAAACCTGAATACTGAGCTGACATTTAAAGCTGAAACAACAAAATGAAACAGAAATCTAAATTGTATTAGAAATTAAAATAATAAAAACAACTTTGTAAAAACTGTAAAAATAAAAACATTAAATTGTGCTAAATATAACTAGATTGGTCACAACACATAATAGAAGCCTGATCCATGGTTGTGTTCTTTGTTTCCCTTAATTCAGACTCTGCTCCATCTGTAATCCCAAGTAGCCAAGCTTCTTCCTGTTTATCTGCAGGAGTCTTTAAACCTAGAAGGCTTTTCTTATCTGTAATTAGTTTCCAGTAACTTTGGATCAATATTTTTATCTTTAACATTTGTATTTTTTGGTTAGCTCACTTGGTAAGTGTCCAAATGATAAAATGATAAAATTGATCTACTGTACATAATGATGTAGATTAAAGGCTCTGGTTCCTGTCTGGGTGAAAAATAGAAGGCACATGCTAAATTTAAAAAAAAGGAATTTGTTTCATTCGCTAATCAAGTTCCACCGTTGATTTCTGACAGGGGACAAAGTCCAGTGGTTCCACGAACTTTATAGTAACTCTTTCTTTGATTAAGAAGGTTTTATTCTAACTTTTCATGTATTGTTTTTAGGTGGGAGGGTTCAGGCCTTAGAGTTGCCTTTTGCTTTACAGTAAAAATCTCATCAAGTCAATATAGAAAATCTACTATAATAAATTGGTGTCTGCAGGGACTTTTAGATATAGCTGGTTGAGGATGGTGCACAAGGGTTAAATTTAGCTTAGGCTCAATCAGGGTCAGTGGGTTGATTTAATAGTTCTTTAAAATATTTGTTTCGTTTTAAAATGAATGACTCATGTTTCTTTTTTTTTGTTTGTGTGTTTTTTTTTAACCACAAAGCTTCTGTATTGCTCCAGCAATCTCCTGTTTATATAAGATGCATTTTATAATTCATTAAAGGTTTTTAGCTGCTCAGCTCCATTTTTTATCTTTATTCCATTTTTTTCTGTGTTGAACATTTCTGTCATCCCAATCTAAGCTCAGTAGAGCAAACTGATCCCAAAAGTTCACTGAAAGAGAAAAGGTGTTAGAGCGTCTGTTTCTGAATTGGAGATAGTTTTAACTTGGACATCAGATAGGCTGCTTGTATTATAGCTAATAGCACATACAATCTTACTATTATTTCTGTATTTTATTTGTCCCTAAATGACTAAGCCTTTTTAATATATTTTTAATCCAATATTAATTTTGAAGTTCTTACTGTTGGAATCATTTTCATATCTGGCATCTTTGTCAACCATGTTTTGTGTTAAATGTACTACATAAATAAAATGGTGTAATGGTTTTGGAATCCTAAGTTGTCCTTTAACTTTTTACAGAAAACACACAAAACACCAATTTTTCTGTTCGAACAAACTGGTTTAAGCCATTCTAGCTATTTCTGCAGATACTTGTCTTCATGTTATTATAACAACCAAAAGAAATAACAGGTTATTTTACGATGACAATTAATTCAGCACCCCACCTCTCACCCAGAGTTTGTTTGAGATAAGCACCACAACTCTGACGGCATAAGCAGGAGAAGATGGATTGATGGATTTCTTCAATTTACTGAGTAGTTTGACTCACATGCTAAAATATGGAGACATGTTGAAAGGAACAGAGGTAGAAACTTAGTATAAAATGTCATAACACAAAATGTTGTAGACACATAATATAGGGGCACATTGTCCATATCAGCACACTTTTAATGGTACTTTTTAAAAAAGTTCCTTTTTAATATGATTTATTTTATCAAACCTAGATTGGGTCCAGCTTCGAAGTAGGTCAGCTTCATTTATGCTACAGTAACCTGAGTCTCTAAGTTAACTTTTTATGTTAACTTTTTTATTTTATTTTAGGGAATATTTCTTGCATCCAGATGTAAAACGAAAAATAAGATGCGTAACTCAATAGTAGTGGAAAACTCAAGGTAAAATGTCAGTACAAATGTAAATAAGATATTTAAAAAAAATGAGACTAAATAATCCAATCCAATCCCATTTTTATTTAAATCTATCTGAATAATAGGCAGAGAAAGGAACTCATTTGCTCATCCTTGATTTAGACTTTCCGAATCACTTTATCACAGTTCTATCTGAAAAATTCACATGAAGAGAAAAGACAATTACTGTAGGAGAAATTTATTGATACAGTTATTTTGTCTTTGGCGCTCAGACCTCTGCAGGAAGCATAGCGCTTAATTTTGATAGATAAGCATGAACAGGGGCAAAGAATAGGGCTCTTTCCCCCCCAGGTCTGAAACTGGTTTTGGAGTGGAGATAGAGGAAGTTGGTCAGTCTGTAGACTGCTGGTTAGTGAGACGGTCTGCTGAGCTTTATGGGGAGATCCAGCGGACTGTGTGAGCTGATACTAGAGCTTCACTCAGGGACCTGGAAGATGGAAGTCCAATTGGATAACACAGGTTGAAAAAACCTATCCATGATGAGCAAGCATGCAGCGACAGTGGAGAGGAAAAACTCCCCATTGGGAAGAAACCTCTGGTAGAACCAGGCTCAACATGGCGGTCTTCTGCCGGACCGGTTGAGATGAGATGAGGAATGTAGTAAGAGTCCAGGAGGAATGACAATGATGACGCTTTAGCTGCAATGGTGGAGGAGGAGATGGAGGGGGTTTGAAACGGTGTCATCTGAATGAAGTCACACAGTGCATCCACAGCCTGCGCACAGGAGCAGACAGGTGCGTATAGGAGGCCTTTTCAGATTAACTTTGGATGCCAATTGGCTTTTGCATAGTTGTGGTTCAAAGCTGATTGGCGGTGGATGTATGAAAAGCAATAAGTTTCTTCAGTTGAACTTCCACCTATGCTCCATTACTGCAAAGAGGAGTTTTAACCAATAGCCCCTGAAAAGGAATCAAGAATCGTTTTTTCTCCTAAATCATAACCTATACTACCCTGTTCCTCCCGTATTGCTGCGCTCAGACTTCTCCTCGGAGATCGAGGAGAGCATGCGCGATATTATCATTTATTTCGTAGGAGCAAAACATGCAGAAATGAAAGATTAATTTAATATGACATATTTAAAAAATCCCCATCAGCATCCAGCAGATGTGCGGTTTCTGATGCATATGAAGATCTGCTTCCTGGTGTGTTGAAGTACCAATAGTTTGCATCCAATCTTTGAAATAAATATGCTCTAATTTGTAGTTACTGATCTGTTGTTACTATATTTTAATTTGACAAACCGGATCTTCTCGCCGTTCTTTTCCCTGTTTGGTGCGATTGTAATAACCCTGGCTGCCAGGGGGTGAGGAGCCCCTGGGGCCTTGGATCCCTGGGGCTCAGGGCTAGATTCACTTCCGGGTGGCTGGCTGCCGGCGGGGCCCGCAGACTCGTCCCCGCGGCTCCCGGGTGCTCCGGCATTGCGGTGGCTGGGGGACACCGCAATGCCTGCCACTCTGGGTCTCTGAGCAAGACCCTTAACCCCACACCCCTCCCTGGGTGCCGCACAATGGTAGCCCACTGCTCCCCAAGGGGATGGGTTAAATGCAGAGGTAAATCAATAAAGTTCAACTAATTATTAATTTATGTCAACTTTATCATTTCTCTGAATAGATTCCAACAGTTTAGATCCTGAACAGCTGATCAGAAAAATTGGTGAAACTGTGGCTGTAGAACTGATGATCGTTTGTTTTCCATCAAACTGGGATCTGATCTGAGGGATCTTCTCAGGAGTTGATAAAATGATC
>NW_015152442.1:38309-39821 GCF_000732505.1 Cyprinodon variegatus
AACTGCAAGAAATCACCTCAGCCTCTCTGCCTCTGCATCTGGGTCCTCTATCCACAACCAAACTCTGACATTTAAAAGTTTAAAGTGTTTGTTTGCATTTGATCTGTTGATCTTTACTGTTAACTTATAATGTAAAACAAAAACATTTAAACTCAGCTGCATGTATATTACATCATAAATATTAATTTCAAAGAAGCTCATCATTTATTTTCTTTTTAAGTAGTTTAATTTAAAAAATAGGCCTTGGGCCACATTATTGTATTATATCATGATATGCAGGATTTTACATCACTATTAATTATTTAATATTAAAAAGATAAATTATGGATGAAATAGTTCTATGATTTTAACCAAAGCTTAAAGGGGAATTTCGTTTTTTTTACATTGGGCCCTTGATTTTACGTTATTACATCATGTTCTACTCACCCATATTAGTTTAGTGGTTTGTGGTACACACTCTGCTTTGTTTTTAAAACATATAAATATAAAAAATATAACTGTGGATGTCTAAGGGACAGTGTTTCTCTACATGTTCTGAATGCTGGCGTACCATAAAGAATAAATGATGAACAGTTTAGTTTGTGCCTTCAACTCATTGCCCATAGGAAGACGTTACTTGGATATAACCTAACGGAATATCTTCAGAACGGCTCCAAATGACACTAAACTCACATGGGTGAGTAGAACATGATGTAAAATCAAGAGCCCAATGTAAAAAAAAAACAAAGTTTCCCTTTAAATCAAAACTTTTTTGTTTATTTTACAGTTTAGATTAAAATATCCTTCAAAGATGAAGCAGAAAAGCTGAAAATCAGGAGATACCTGAGGAGAAGATTTCCTCTGCTGCAGCAACCGAAGCAAAATTGGAGACCAGCAAAAACCAAGCAGCTATTATAATCTAATTATCTAATCTTTAATCAAACATATGGAAAATAAAGCTGCTGCAATGATTGGATGAGTTTCTTTTTTTTTTTACTGAGAATGCAGTAGTGTAGTTTCACAGGCCAAAGCAAAGGAGATTAAAAATCCAACATTTAAAAGGATAAAACTACTACAGTAGTTTATTTGTAATTTTAAGGAAAAATAATAAAAAAACAATAAAGAAGGAAAAGTTATAAAAACAAGCAATTTAAAGGTTCACATAGTTTATCTAAAATATTAAAGGTGTCATATAATGCAAAGCCGAGTTTCCATTGTCATAGATGAATAACGATAGCTCAGAGGGTTAAATGGATGTAGAGCGAAGTTCAAACCCCATCGACACCTCCTTTCTCTGCAAATCTCACAATTCTAAACTTCCACCATAAAACGGTAGAATCCGAATGAAGAATCCAAGTCAACGTAAACTTGGGGATGTTGCCCTATTTGGTTCTGGCCTGAACTTTTGTCACGCTCCGAGGCGACAAAAGATGGAGCGACCCAACGCAGTGACTGTATGATTCCCCCCCGCTGCCAGGTAAGGTAGAGCTATAGTGAAACTGCCAATGCCCACTTGCATGGCAGTTGGATGAT
>NW_015152442.1:39831-41576 GCF_000732505.1 Cyprinodon variegatus
TGTCAACTTGATCATTTCTCTGAATAGATTCCAACAGTTTAGATCCTGAACAGCTGATCAGAAAACTTGGTGAAACTGTGGCTGTAGAACTGATGATCGTTTGTTTTCCATCAAACTGGGATCTGATCTGAGGGATCTTCTCAGGAGTTGATAAAATGATCAAAGGTCATTAAAATAGATGTGAGTTTCTTTTTTATGGTATGAAATCAGTTAAGTTTTCTGATTTATCACATTCTACAATCTTTACATCTAGGGCAAGGAGGAGTTGAGGTGATAACCCCTGATTCCTTAAGCCATAAGGAAGAACTGTGCAGCTGCAGCCTCACTGCATCCATCTGCTCAGATAGACGTGGATGAAGGTGAACCTTGAAGTTCAAAGTCAACAGGTCATCCTGACTTTCAGGCTGTCCTCAGAGCTACATGACATCAGAAACAAAAGAGGTAATTAATTAATGGTACATCAGTGATCACTTTCATTTCTTTTAAATGAAGCACCTTTAAACAATCCAAGGCTCTATGTTTACAATCAGCACAAAAATGGGGAAGAGGAGACAAACTTTTTCATTTACTGTCTTATTAGCATCAGCTAATGTATCGTCTGTTTATTAAACAAAACCTCCTTTTTCTGTTAACATGTAGAATTTGACCAGCTGCAGGAATGAGAAACAATGTGATGATTTTAAGGACATTTAAAAAATTGAGTTTCATGGAGCCTAAACCCAGATATTTTCCTCATCTTAATATAAATACAGATAGAAGCTCCCAGAGTGAGTTCCTGTTGTTTTTATCACAACCAGAGCTTTATAGTTTAACTGTAGCTCAGATGAAAGTCCCTCTGCTCTCTGTTCCTCATGAAGAGGCTTAAACCTCTGTCTCATTCCTAGCAGGCTGAATATAAGTTATAACAAGTATCTTAAAATCAGCTTACTCTGTTGTTAGTATTCTGGCTGTACTGCTAACTTTTCAATCTGCATATAAAGGATCCACAGTTTCTGAGGATGTATTTTACTACAAAATGTGAAGTGCAGATCCAGGGTCAGTTCAATTCAATTTTATTGATTTTATTTATATACTGTATACTATAACTGGTTTTCCTCACTCAGTGACACACCCACTGAGAAGCCCACTCTGGTGATTGGCAGCTCCATAGTCAGAAACGCGGCATTAGAGACACCAGGGACCATAGTCAAATGTTTGCCGGGGGCCAGAACGGGCGACATCAAATCCTACCTGAAACTGCTGGCTAAGGATAAGGTTAAATACAGTAAGATTGTGAACCGGGTTTAGACTGCTTTGATCCAGTTGAACTTTCAGAGTTAGCAAAATTATTGTTTTCATCTAAGCCTTCAGCTTGTATGTTAGATCCAGTTCCAACCAGGTTATTTAAGGAGGTATTCCCTAACTTAGATGGGATCCTTTTTGCAGCTTCAGCGTAAGTTATTCTGAGCTCAAATTTCTATTTTTTAATTTCCTCAGACCTTTTGCTCGCTTCACAGCCACGATAAGCAGCAGTATGTTCTCCACCACAGTTACAGCATTTGATCTTAGCTTCTTTCCCACATTTTCCATATTCATGTTCTTCTGCACACCTTCCACACCTCTGTTTCCCTTTACAAACTGCTGCTATGTGTCCAAATTTTTGGCATTTGAAGCATCTCAAAGGAGGAGGATTGTAGATTTTAACATTGTAGCTCATGTAACCAATGAACACTTTGCTGAATAATTGCTCTTTCTCGAATCTAATT
>NW_015152442.1:45931-47388 GCF_000732505.1 Cyprinodon variegatus
TGTAACACTACAATTTACCCATTGTGGGACAATAAAAGGAGCCTCTATTCTATGTAATGTATATATGCTGTTTATTACGAATCTCTTCCAAAGTCCTGATGCCTTTACAAACTTATCCCTCGAGCACTCATGTCATCAGTCTGCTGATTTAATAAAAAATATGCTACAGTGCTGATTCATCCTTCATCTGTTCTGCCTAAAGCAGCAGGTTAGGGGAGCCGGGCGTGACCTAAGATGGCACTTGTAATTTCTGCACCCCGACAGTAATTTGGGGTTCTACTCTTTTACATATATATATATATATATATATATATATATATATATATATATATATATATATATATACATATATGGTTTGCAATGCATTCAAGATAGACTTTTGAGATGAAAGCTTTGTAGAAGAGTATCTCAAATTGTACCTCCTTGACAGAAACCACAGTGCCATTCAAAGGTAATTAATAAACGGTAAGCTACTAATTGTTATTAAGGATTAAAAACTATTCTAAAGTTCAAATCTCAAAAACTCAAGATCAATTACATATTTCTAGTTCTTCACACTTGACACTTACATCATGACGCTGTAATCTACTATAAAATAAATTGTGATTAAATAGAAAATCTGAAATTATTAGATCAGATATAAAATTTAACTAGCTTCTTCTGATGACACTCGACTGCGTTTCCAGATTCACCATCAATTACATTAAGTCTGCAGAAGACACCACGTGGTGGGCCTCATCAGTGATGACAACGATCAGAACTACAGAAAGGAGGTGGAGCAGCTGGTGGACTAGTGCAGAGATAACAGCCTGATCCTGGACATGGAGAAGACGAAAGAGATTGTACTCCAGGAAGAACCGGCCTAACCACGCTCCACTGCTCAGCAACAGCTCAGCTGTAGAGGTGGTGAACAGCTCCAAATTCCTGGGGGTGCACATCACAGACACCCCCACCTGGAATGTAAACACCACCTCACTGTTCAAAAGGGCACAGAAGCGCTTTTACTTCCTGTGGAGGATGAGGAGAGCCCACCTGCCACATGTAAATGTGGCTCTGAGCCACGGAGACAGGAACCTTGTGATCTATAGGTAAAATCTAGAGAGAGGGAGGTTATCCTTGGAAAGAAGAAGATGAAGGTTTTGAAAAGAAAGATTACATGCTTGTAAATGAGAGGGAACAAAGTAAACAAAAACAGGGAGCAGAGAAGTTAAATATGAAAAAGATCACAAGTGCAACTTTATTGGAAGTTGGATTTTCCAAAGATAGGACTTTTAATCCACCGTTTATTTATTTGATTTTTAACAAAACATTCATTGAACAATGATTTAACAGGTCAACAGCACATTAGTATTATAATTATTACAATAGCAGCTTGTTATATTTTAGCTCTCCCGAGTCAGAAATGGTGCACAAAACACTATTAAAACCCCACAGTTGTAAAAAACCCTTCAAATCCC
>NW_015152442.1:47853-52809 GCF_000732505.1 Cyprinodon variegatus
AAAAAAGAAATAGTTTGATAAACTCAGACTTTGCAGGAGAGAAAGAGCAAGAAAGAACAGAGAACACAGAGCATAAGTTACCAGACTAGACAAACTAAACAAGAAGCCACAAACAAGAGGTTCTGAAACTAACCTGAACTTTAGCATTTTCTAACCAAACTGTATTGTTAGTATGTATATTCCACAGCAATAAATTCATTCTACACTACAGTTCGCTTGCTAGCCTGGTTAAGGCAGCAATGACATTGAAATGAAATTTCCTGCAATAATAATATTTTTTTACAGTAACTATTTACAAAAATAATTCATTACATGTTACTGCAATTTTATTGCAACTTTGCTGTAATTATATTAATTTTATATTGCATATAAAACGGATTGTTTTATTAGATTACATTTTAAAAAAATTGATATTGCTTACTGTTAAAAAAATGTCAATTTGCAACGTTCTGTACAAAACTTTAAATTTTAATACTTTTGTAATTTCATGCAAATAAAATAAATTTAAAATTTCTTTATTTTATTTTCAACTTAAAACCAACAAACTGCAGCATAACAAAATCCATATCTATATCTTTATATCAACAGCATGTTTTCAGAAAATGTCCAGTTCTCTTATTTCATATATTAATTTATCCTATTTACTCACTATAAACGTTTTCACTCAGTCTGTTTCTCTTTCAAGGCCGGACCATTCCCTGCAGGATGTTGTTTGTAGACCAGACATAGCTTCTTCCCATAACAAACCAAATTCTTTCTCAAGGTTTATTCATAAAATGTTACTGTTTAACCAAAGTCTCTTTAATTTGTTTGACTCTGACTACTTTTGCATTGTTGTAAGTACTGTAATGGGGAAAGAACGCTGCTCTAGCAGAACAGAGCAGAATGCTGTGCCATAAGGGCTGAACGATGAACTGTTCTCTCTTTGCAAAGATCTGAATAAATGTGCCGACTGAGTGAAATTCATCAATCTCCATTTATTTAACTAGGGTGAATAGTTGAATACTTTTTTTTTACCACTTCAATCTCTTATACTATATCCATTGGTTGTGCTGTTCTTTTTACATTTCTTTGCAGGTGATGAAGCAGACTGAAGATGTTTTATTATTGTCTCCCTTTTGTCTCTTCTTTCTTTCATCTTTCTTCTTTTTCCTGTTTTTCCTTTCCTGTTCTATTTACATTGCAGTGTCCGTATAATCTGTAATACTCCTTACATGAATTATAATAGAGCTATTAACATGCATAAATCAAGCGCAGCACTATGGCGATAACCGTACTGCTCCACTTGTGAAAGCAAAAGCTGTTGGACTCTCCTTTTGGCATAAAGACAATTATTCTTATTGCCACAGTGCCAGACAGGACACTGTTAAACAAATTATAATAATATAAAAAATTAAAAAGAGATGAATTTCCAGCTGTTCAGTCTGAATGATTGCAAGAGCTGAATACTTAAGCTGTATGGTAAAGTGACATTCTGAATACATCTGTATGTCTGAGTTTGAGTCATGTTTGTCATTTATAATTTTCTTTGAAAGGGAAAACTAGAACAAAGACCTAAACCTGACTGAAGCCTAATTCTGCTAAATACTTTCATCATTTAAACTGTTTTTTATGGAGTCTTTAAAAACATCAAACTAGTGTTCTCAAAAAGAACTTTATTAACATTATTAGACTATACAAGAAAGATATAAGACATGTCTGCATTAACACCAACATTTCTCAGTTAATTGCTCATTTATTGATATAGCACAAAATGAAAACACATCATGTTGAAGCATTTGGAAAACGGTCAATTAAACCCAATAATATTTGAATTGACAGTATCAATCAAAAAGACAGTAAAGATCATATTATTGTACACATTTATTCCATGCATTTTTAATCTGAGTTAACCCAGCAGATAGCATCCAGTCATTGACAACCAGCATTCACTCTTTCTTCAGAATAGTTCACAGTGGACAATAAGTATTTGTATTCAACTTTTCCATCAAATAATTTTCACAAGAAAGCTGGTAGGGACAACGTAGATCAAACTTTTCATTTAACTTAGAAGAAAGTTCCCACACAATCTGGCTCAGTGTGAGCAGCCATCTGTCACAACCAACTGGCCAACTGGGAGTTTAACCAAATATGCAACGATGAAAGGAAACAATTATGTAGGAGTAGTTTATATGTCAAAGAAGAGCAAAAGCTAATATTAGAAGAAAGGTGACGGCCCCCTTTAGAATGCATCAGAAATTAAATGATTGCAAGGCCAAATGTTGATACACTACAGATAAAAAATGAGAAAAAATACAGTTAAAAGGGGAAATCAAAACAATATAAATAAATAAGAATATCAGAGCAAAATGGGTTCATTACATATGTGGTCTAGATACTAAGAAATTGCTGAAATCTGCCTTTATTGATGTTTCACAACTCAGAGAAAGGTTTTATAAATCCCAGACCAGGTTTTAATTATTCTACAAGTGATTTAGAATAATCTAGCCCAGGTTACATGCGTCTAGGTGTTGTATTTTTTTTTTTTTTCGAGTAGATTAAAGAAAGAAAAAAAGCGGAATCGCCCTTTGATAGGTTGGTTTTATTTATTACAGACTCAAGGTCCAATATACATTAAAAGAAACAGATACACTAAGAATAAAAAAAGAATAAAAGTACAACAGAGAATGTGCCTACCCCTTCAGGAGACAATTATACCAATGTCACCAAAGAACAGATGAATATTTAACTGCACTATATTTGACATTGGTCATCACTAAAATAATTCTATTATCAGACTTTATTAATTTCCCGAATCGGAAGCCAACTTCAGCTTTCTCATCGGCATGACAGTATAACTTTATCCTTTAAATTTAAGCCTCCCAGTCTTTACTTGTTTGACCAAACTTCCATTCAAACTTTCTGCTCCGTGTTGATTCTCTCACTGTCAGTTCATTGAGTTTATTGTTAGTGACGCATCTTCTGCCTGCAGCGCCTCTGCTTTCCTTCTCCTTTCTGGTTTGATTCTCATCTAGGATTCATGGACTCAGTCAGTATTACACGTCACCAAAAACATAAGTTCTTTCTTTACTACAACAGTTTAAAAAAGAATCACTTAGACTCTGGGATAGACTGAAAGTCTGACATTTTTACTTTTTTATTTTTATCAGAAACACATTATCAGTCCGCAGGCGGGTTACGTAGAGCCGCAAAAACGGAAGGTAGTAGTTCCGTTCAGATACTATATACTTTAAACACTTTTAAGATATTTCCAGCTACTATAGTTTGGATTAAACTTTTAAACACATTCACTCTGCTATAAGTCGTCTTTGGTGCCGCTCATCTCTACCCTTCATTACTTCCTCATCAGAGTTAAAACCGTTACATTTCCGCCTCTACTTTGATCGTACTTTCACTTTGACTTCAGTTGAGCGCAGCAGGAAAACACGAGGTAAGTGAAATAAATTAAATAGAGGAAAATATCGGTCTAATGTCCAATTTACTGCAAGATTCAACGATAAGACGCCTGAAGACTTTCAGGTTAATTATTAGATGTAATAAAAATATATATATTTTCTACAGGCTGCAGTGTGTCGCAGATAGTTTAGTTTAGGGCGAGGTCTTCCGGTGGGTCTACATCAGTTAAAACACAAATACTAGAGTTTATAACCGGAGCTAAACTATAACTGTGGTTTGATGGACTTTATCACTTTAAAATAGAAACTTTTCTTTCATCTCAGGTGTCTAAATAACCTTGGTGGATCAGACACTAAGACAACATAAGCTCCGCAACTCGTGATAGGCCAGACTCCATATTAGAACATTAACTAACTCTGTGATGTTAAATCTGATGTCTAAAAGGGAAGTGAGGCAGCCATTATGTGACTTCTGTCTGCAACCACAGCAAGCCAGGCATTGAGCTACAATCACATTTTCTTTAAATCCACCTTCTCTCTGCGCTGGCAGACTTACATTGGGCTCTAAGCTGAGCTCAGTTTTGCAGAACTGCGAAGAAAAAAAGAGTCATCAGACAGGGGTGAACTGTCATCACAATCATCTTATGTTTATGACATCTAAAGTTGAGCATACTAAGTTTATGTTCCTCAAAATGTTGTAAATTATTTCTCAAAGCCTACAGCCTAAATACTCAGTAAAGTCACTTTTGCTCCTTATAGGATAGAAAATAGTGTAATGAAAACTATTTTCTCAATAAGTCAAACAGCTTTGGATAAAGGAAGTTCACTTTGATAAAACTTTATCATTTACATAGATTATACCTACACTAAAACTTTTTTCTATCAATGATAAAGTACTAAAATAGCAATGAACTTACCAAAGTGTATGGTCAAACTAAAACCCACAGCACAGTTCTAACGCCCCATCTTGATCATACTAAAGTTCTTAATTTACACAAAAATCCTTAAATTAATTTTTGGTCAATTTTTTATTCAAAAAATAAGTTTATAACAGACAATCATTTCATGATAGCATGCTGAAGTGCCATCCATCTAGCACACATAAGGCACATTATGTATGCAGACCATCTCTGCGCACTGGAGGACAACCGAGCTCTGCTTCGAGCCCAATGTAAGTCTGCCAGTGAGGAGAGAAGATGGAATTAAAACAAATGTGATTGTAGCCCACAGCCTGCCTTGCTGTGGTTGCAGACAGATGCCAGTTTTGTAGAAGAAATGTTCCCCCGATTAGTTATTGAGCTGGAAAAGCAGAATCTGCTAATATCTTTCCAACTTAAATGAATTGCTGATATGAGTCCCCTTGATGGCGCTGTAGGTTATAACAACACCCTCATATAATCCAAACAATCAGTTTGTCCACATTAATTAAAAGAGGATAACAGGTATACATGAGCAATAATCAAAGTGGCTCTTTAATGAAAGCAAGTAACTGAATTTTATCAGTAAAAAGGTCTTTATAAAATAAGTTCACTCTAATAAAGGCTTCAATCTGCCTTTATTC
>NW_015152442.1:56274-59356 GCF_000732505.1 Cyprinodon variegatus
ATATATATATATATATATATATATATATATATATTTCTCTGATCGAATCCTGAAACAAATCAGGTTTCTGCATCCAAACGGGATGCAAAGTTTATTTATATCTGGGAATGATGGGACAGCCAAGCTCTGGGGCTTAGGGGTGCACCCTCTTTACAATGCTTGGTAGGCTGCATAAGAGTACTAAATGTAATTCTGATCAACATTACCTTTGTGAACAGCTTTCTTTGAAGATTGGACACAAAAAATATATTTTTACTGGTCTTAATTGCTACGAGCAGTTAACACAAGAGCAAAAAATCAAACAAATCTGCAGGTGTGTGGCTTCATTCTGGCTTCATTCTGATATCCAATCCTTCTAAAATTACCTTAGTACAACTAGTTGTATGAGATTTGAATTATAAATAGGTTTATTTGTTTAGTTTTCATTGCATCATATATGCACAGTATTCATATTTAATCTGCTCTGAAACATTTGCAGGGTTTGAGATTTTCAAACTTCTATTCCAGAAATGGTACCATGTTTTCATCACATTTTATCCCTCATGACTGAACTGTATTCCTGCTGCAGGTTGGGAAACTAGTGTGAATATTTTTTATTAAAATGCAAAATATTGGTGGGAATACAAGCATAAGAGTTTCTATTTTTATGGATAAAAATCCTGAATATATATATATATATATATATGTGTGACTAAGTGACCAAGATAAAGCCCATTAAAAGTTCAAACTGTTAATTGCTGTAACTTTCTTTCACTTTATGCACAGTAACCCTATTGAATTTTAACCCAGGGTTTGTGAAAAAAATTCAGATGAACCCTTTTTTTATGTGGAATTTGACTATTTTAACCTTCTGAATAAAAACTGGATTTACCTTTTAATCTTTTTTTTTTTGAGTTACCAAGGAAACATTACTTTAAATCGCTTTTTAGTGAATAAAAGGTAATAAACGAAGGGTGTGATGAGTCTAGTTAAATGTTCTGTCTATATGCACTTTAGCAAAATGCATCTAATGTGTGCTAAAAGTGTCGAATGATGTACATTAACTAAAGGTACGCTCTGCAGCACTCCCATTGTCTGTTCCATTACAGCATGGACCATTTCAAGAAAGCCTGCCTTAAATACATGAAGATGTCTTAGTTTTATTCTTAACAGAACAACATAAAAGCTTCTTATCTTAACAGAAGAAATGGGATGCTGACGAATCTCAAAACAGGCAAAATATCGAGAAAAAAAAAAAGACAAAGCTTGATGCTAATTGTTGTATTGGATATTTGATCATTTTCTTTTTATAACCCGTGCTTAAAGAATAATTCAATAAATTTTCAAAAGAAAAAACCCCCACTTTTTTATACTAAATTATTTTCAGCCAGCTAGGAACTTAAATAATATAATATATTTAAAGTTTTATCATGAAACAATTTAAAGCTCTTTATCGTGGCAGTCTGTATGCACCTCAATAAAATATGAAAATCTCTATCAACAGAGTGAGTGGGTTTCCACCCGAGAATGACATCATCACAACCATATTGTGGTGTCAAGAGGTCCTTAGCTCCCCGAGGTCCAACAGGAGGGCAAAGGACTGATGAAGGAAGCTGCTCAGCATGTCAACTGGAAAATCTCCAGTGAGAGGAGACAACACAGAGAAGGACAAAAACAAGAATAAAACCGTGAGCTTGTCATGTTTGCTCAGGAGGAGTTTGATGACTAACAAGGGAAGCAAAAGAAAAGTACATCTTGAACGTAAATGTGAGGGAAATGATGCTGGAGGAAGGTGATGCTGTCTCTCAGAATTTAGGTACTACGTAGTTTATTTTCATCCTCACTTTGTCTGGTGACCCGGTAACCGGACAACAGAACTACCCCACACTGCCCTGCATTTCTCATCAGCGAGCAGTGCAAATCCTCCTGCTGTCTTCATTCTGATTTATACCTTCCTCTGAACCTGTGTGAGAAAGAAATAAAATACTGCAGGAGGCAGGGCTCCCCTGTCTCCAACAAACCAATGATTGGAAAGAATCCAGAATGGAGTGCATCCTGCCCTAGAAAGCTAGTGCAGTGGAACTGTCACGGAGCAATGCGGGGAAGAGAGGAAAAGTGGAGAATTGCCGGCAGCTGGATTCACGCCCACCACGCAAACAACTGCAAACTCACGGGTCAGGCAGTAGCTAGTGACAACAGATATTTAGAGCATGGTTTTTAATCTAAAATATGACATTCTCACTAATAGCTTCAAAATAAAAAATAAACAGAAAAATATAAATATAAAAGTGTAAATGAATGCTTTAATGTATTTTAGAATAAATTATAAAGGCTTATCAATGTTTTACAGTATAGGTTCTCAAAATTAGTATTTACATCCTATGAACATTTTATCACTTGAAGACATGCATGATTAAAAATGGAAGGTATACCACTTTAAAACGTGTTGATAGATAAAATCCTGAAATGTTAATGAACCATAGATTCTCTTAGTTGACGTTGACTGTGCCACATGAATATACTTAAATTAAAGCTATTCAACCACAGCCCTGTTTATGGTTAATGTACTTTAATCAATGCCTCATGATTTTTGCTTTTCCCAACATGTTTTCTTTCAGTGTTATCCTATATTAAGATCCCCCCTGTGCAGTCATGTGGCTGCTGTCTATTTACGCCATACTGCTGAAGGGCATAAAAACCACCTGCATGTACCGTAATGCAGCGAGATGTTTACTACAGAGATGTAGAACAAAATGTTCTGAGAATCTGCCAACCCAACCATGTCTAAATATGTTGAACATTTAGATGGGGAGTTAAAACAGGGCTAAATTACAAAAAGTTCTCTTTCTGGAGAGCAGGATTGCAATAATTTGCCTGCCAGGCTTATACTATGCTGGGGGAAACCCTGGATACCTTTTATCAGCGTCAATTCAATTCAATTCAATTCAGTTTATTTATATAGCGCAAAATTCACAACACATGTCATCTCAAGGCACTTTACAGTTCAACCAGATCATACAGTCAAATTGATACAAAGTTTTCTATCTAAGGAAAATCAGTTGATTGCATTGACTCATTGACTTGGATGCAATTCCTTACACTA
>NW_015152442.1:59731-61030 GCF_000732505.1 Cyprinodon variegatus
AGAATAGGAGAACAGAGAGAGAATGAAGCAGAATGATGAAATGGGGGTCAGAAGAGATTCCCAAATGCATGCCCCAATTTTTTTCTATTTAAAAAAAATCATTCCCTAGAAATAATATTCCCTAGCTTTTAAAAAAAGCTGAGGAGGAGGGAATACTTTTGCAAGGAACTTTATGCTGTAGAAGTATTTTAAGCACACTGTCTAACAATGTGATATTTATGACATTGTTAGACAGCCGATCAAATAAGTTTAAGGTGAAATGTGATTGTTCAATAACAGAAGGTTTATATTTGCTTTTCTGCCTTGTAATTCAACCAGCCTAACGCCTGAAGCAGAAGTTTAGTAAGCTGAATGTGCACTATAGAGGATGATTTCCATCTGAAGAGGCAATTTGCACTCCAGGCAGTTCCTTACAGAGCACATCTTTGACTGGACGTCACTGTTTAATGAATGCTCCTTTGAGGAAAACAGAATAAATCTCTTTTTATTTGAGATTTAGATGTTTTAATCACTACCAGGAACCGGGCAAGAAAAATCCAAAATGCGGTTCTTAGGTGTCCCTCTAGGTGTTCTTTGAATTGATCTGGATTCTGGACTCATTGCAGGACGGTTCCGGTTTCATACCGGTGATAAACAAGAAAACAAAAAGAGCCAGCCAGGAGAGCGATGCATGAAATATGAGACCCGGCATCATCACTGTAATGGTGTGCAAGCATGCATAGATCTGGGAAGAAATGTATCTGGGTGTGCAGTTTTATCACAGTAAGAACATCCAGTCTGTGTGTTAATCTGTGTGTTTGCTGGCTGCTCGTAGAAGTCACCCTAATTAATAGCAGAGAGTGTTTGGCTTAAAGCATCATTCCTTAAATTAGAAAGCAGTGCATTGTCCAACTTGGCTGAGCAAACACATCAGTGTCATCTGTCTGTCTGTCTGTCTGTCTGTCTGTCTGTCTGTCTGTCTGTCATCAGTGCTTTATATTACATATAGGTAACCTAATGTGTTGTTTTGTGTGAATTTTGATTACACATATCAAAATGTGCAGGGTTATGCTTAGTAGTATTACCAAGTATTACCATGTGCATTTGTTAAACCATTTTTACTTTATGATATGTCACCTGGTCCTTCCTTTTGTTTGGCCCCTTTCTTCATCCTCTCTCCCATCACGTGTGCACACTCCAAGGATGACGTTGATGAGGATCATTGTGCTGAAGCAGCAGTCTGGCGATAACCAGCCCATGTCTAATGTCTAAACAGTGTACAAGGAAGAGTGTGTACATATATATATATATATATATATA
>NW_015152443.1:0-1550 GCF_000732505.1 Cyprinodon variegatus
GTTTACGGGGACGAAAATCTCACTTTTCATGCAGTGCTTTGTATCCATTCAAACCCAGGTTTAAAGCCTTGCAGGGCAGCCTAAATCCCACTGCTCTCATTAAGACAGAAAAAAGAAAAAACAGTCAGTTCAGGTGTTTATGATAAAAGTGAGTAAGGAAATTATCTATATACCAAACTGAAAGATTATTGTTATCTAACAATTCAATGTATAACATAAACAGCTGCTTTTTATTTCGGTGTTAAAATCTGTTTACAGTAACAGATTATGATTAATAATGTCTCCAGACCTTTACTGGTTGTTGATTGAATCATTTTTTTACACTTTGATGTTGAAACAAAGTGAGAGAACAGTGATTTGCATTTCTTGCAGTGCAGCGTGTTCATTTTGATCAGTATGCTTTTGACACAAGTTTGCAGTGCTTTGTGAATTGTGTCGTATTGTGAGGAATAGTGTGCTAGATTTTAGGAACAGTGTTTTATCAATGGAGAACCTGTAAGAGCTGATGGTTCTACAAACACTATTAGTTTAGCAGAGAGCAAAGTATGGCCAACTGCTCTGCAAAGCCTTTTCACTGGAAACTGAGAAACTAGCAGAAGAAAAAATGACTTGGAATCTCCTTTTTGTAAAGACCTCACTCAAACACATGTCTTTCTGTGGCTGAAGTGAACCACTGGAACCACAGGAGTAACTTTCTGAAGGACTGGCGTGGACATGTCCCCACCAACTTTGGCCTGAGGGGGACAGTCACTGCGTAGGGAGTAGCTAGGTGGAGGAGGAGAGACACACAGTTGCATTAAACGGCAGCTACTTCGATGTATGTTTAGGTAAAAGTTAGGAGTCGGGTTGGTTAAAACAACATAGAGTCGCCACTGAAAAATCTATTAGACATGCGGACGGAAGTGCTAAAAATGGCAACAGATTGTGAGGTTATACAAGTAAGTATTATAGTGCAAGAAGATTGAGAAAACATAATTTGTTCTTCATTACTAGTTAAAAAGTCTGGGCTTTTCAGAGGACCATGACTCCCAGTTACAGGTTTAAATTAACATGTTTTTTTATTGTACAGATAAAATCAGACTGCAGAGCTTCTGCATATCTTGAAATTTAGTTTCTGGCTTCATTATATTGGTAAAGAGGTTCATAAATCTTTTTAAAAAAGGAGCTGCAGATTTAAAGGTGAAATGGATAACATATCTCCAAGTTTACCAGAAAAAAAATATGCTATGCTATATTTAAAATGCAGCATATCCATATTTTTCTACATGGATGGATGGAATTTAAATTTTAAATTTTGCATGATATATCGATTTTGGCATTAGAAATGGTTATTCTTCATTTTTAAAAATGAAGAATATGTTTTTGGGCCATATATAAATAATGCAAAGCAGGGGCGTCTCTAGGTTTAAGAGACAAGGGTGGCTCAGCAAAGCGCGCGCAGAATTTTTTCAGTGCACCTGCTAAGGCGTTGTCTAAGACAAGCGTGTAACTTTGTGTTGAAAGTTGGTGGGGACGGCTCATAAGGAAAGGGAGCTACCTGCGCGACGCCT
>NW_015152443.1:3398-4905 GCF_000732505.1 Cyprinodon variegatus
CAACAGATTATTTTTTCTGAGTTTTTTTGTCGGGGTTTGTGGACGGTGAGCAGCGGGGAGAACTTTTTTTTTATTTTCTTTCTGAGGAGCGGCATGAATGGGGTTTTTTAATCAGATATACACAGCACCGAAAGCAAAATACGTGTACAAAATATTGGTGGCGACATGGCCACATCAGGCCTTAAGGATGTTACGCCTATGATTGTTCAGATTAACTTGTCTTCTTTATGGCTTTTATTCGGTGCTTTACTGCATTTGTTTTGGGAAAATATGAGGAAAAAATAAATACAGAAAAAAAAAATATATTTTTTAAAATCGCAAAATAATTATAGGGTGGCTAATGCCAAAGAAAGGGTGGCTGAAGCCACCCTTAAATAGGTCTAACGACGCTTATGATGCAAAGGTATCTGTCTAACTACCTATAAACATAAATACTGGTGTATTATAGTTCTCTTGTGTTCTCAACAAAAGGAAAGCATTAAATAAATATATCTTTGAGCTAATTTTTGGAAAATATAAACCTAATAAAAGCGTTCAGGTGGAGTAAAATGGAAAAAAAACTAAACAATTGCAAATAAAAGTGAAAATGATCATTAAAAAAAACGGGAAGTGTTTCTTTCTTTGGTATCTGTAATGATCCCCTGAAGTTGCTGGTTCCAGACGTCTGAATAATTTATTGGAGATTATAAGAAAAACAAACTTTAATTTTAAAGTTTTGTTCTTTTATATCAGAGCCACTCCTAAAGATATTTACTTGCCTGCAGAGACACTGCGCATGCGCGCAAGGATGCCGACACAACCGTTATACCACAGCCAGCATAGACCGCTTTCCCCTATCGGCGCTGACGTGATCTGGTGGCGCCATCTTGGGGCGGTCAACAGCTCCGCTCAGTGTAATGCGTTGAGCAGCGCAGAATCATTTTTAATCAACTTTAACTCGCTGACTATTGAACTTATTTTCACAGTTTGTTTCTTGTTAAAAACAAACCAATGGTTCAGTGCTGGTGATGGTTAATGAGGCATCTTGAAGCCAAACTTTATTAATACTGAGTTGATACTGTCTCTAGAATACTGACACCTGCTGGACATTTAAAGACACTACAGGCAGGTTATTGGACAGACTAAACTGAAATGATTTGATGACCTAGTGCAATGATATCATTTAAATTATTGTAGGTTATATTGTATTTCTTCATATCTATGTTTAAATTGAAAATATCTTTGGTATTTTTAGATGTAGAAAAGAAATAATGTAATCATATATTATAAGTTAGGGGAGAATGGGAATTAGGATTTTAAATCATAATTTTCAAACAATAAGTACATAAAAACAGTGGAAAAACTGAGAATTAATGTGAAAAGATGGGCTTTATTTTAGTAAATGCATGATGTTGCCAGATCCGTTTTTAAAGCCAGTTTAGTGAGTCAGTCAGTTAGAAACAGCTCCTGGGTCGGTCACATGACTTTCTGGAAGCGACACGCGCACCGATCCAGTGTTTTGCTCTAT
>NW_015152443.1:7023-9229 GCF_000732505.1 Cyprinodon variegatus
GGGGGGGGCTTGAGAGTCCAGAGGCTGTCGGCAGGCTGAGGGCTTGGCGGAGGCACAGCTAATAGAGTGCTGGCAGATCACTGATTAGAGTTTCCTTCCAGTTTCCTTCCTGCGGGCAGGCAGGTCTTAGACAGGAACTGTTCTCCAGAGTTCTTCTGAGAATGGACAGGCAGATTACCGGCAGGGAAACTCTTAAGGGTTTCAGATTTCAGGCAGGTTCAGTCTAGGAAGCAGAGAGGAGAAAACAAATCAGGTTCAGGTTCTCAAGGAGTCAGAGTTTTCAGACAGGCTGGTTGGCTCAGGCTTGCTAACCGTTACTGGCAATCACTCTGGCGCTGGAGAGATGTCCTCTGCCTCCTTAAATACAGACCTCCTGATGAGCAGATGAGGAACAGGTGGTGCAATCAGCCCCGGCTCAAGGATATCTCGTACGCCCTCTGGTGGAGAAAGTGGACAGACCTCCAGATCCCAACAGAATGGGGAATTATTGATGAAGCTTGATTCCATGGTGGATGCAGAGGAGTTTGTTGCTCTCATGAAGCATTCAGTGCAGACAATAGTTAATATTTACTAAATATTTATAGCATACAATAGTTATTAATTACAAACTTCACACACACTGAAAACCTTTAGGTGTCAGCAGTGGCGGACTTAAAAATGATGGGGCCCCTTTGGTCAGGAGGCCCTCCTCCCAGTCAGCCTTCATGCTCCAGTGGGCCCTGAGTGGGACAGATTGTGTGGAGCCAGTGTTCATCCTGCAACACCGAGAAGCAGAGAGCAGCTCAACTGTAGCTTTTCCTGCCGTCCCTCTCCTGCCCTCAACAGCTGAACAGTTAGATGCTGATCCTACAGCATCAATAACAAATATCCACGTTGGTCTGGAGGGAGCTGCCATTCAATGGGCATGAACCCCAGAGCTGAATACTAAATGGGTGATGTGTCTAAATCAGCAGCCCTGCTGCCCTGTTCACTATGTTTACAAATCACTATAATAATTATCAAAACATCTCATAACTGGCTCTGAAAATACAGATCAAAGGTCCTCAGTCAATTCTGAAACATCTAACTTTAGATAAACCCGTATTGATTCTGTAGGCAGAGCTTTAACAGAATAGAAAAGAAATAGAATATAGTAGAACAGAATAGAAAATCCCTTTATTGTCCAACAATGGGGAAATTCTGTATGGAGGACCAGCTCTACCATATTTAAAGATAAATACAGAAATAAATAAAGGCTCAATAAATAAGTAAGCATACAATTAATTTCCCATCAAAAATACAATAAACTCATAAATGTAGGTAGAAATTAAATTTTTCTTTTTTTTTTCTTTTTTCTTTTAATTAGCTTCCTTTTTTATTCACCTTTGTAATAATTACCTTTTTTTTTGGTGCATGTTATAATATTTGTGTCTGTTTTATTCTTCCTTTGTATTTTTTTACCCTCTATATTCCATGCTATTTATTTCTGCCGTCGTTTTTACATTTCTGTTTGCATTTCTGCCTCATTATGCAAATGAGGAGGGGTGTGTCTTAGAGGGTCACCTTCTGATCATTGGTTGGTTACCAGCAGCCGGCCACAGTCATAACAAACATGGCTACCTATGATGAAGCTGCCAGTGAGCTGAGACATTTAGCAACTGTTTTTGAAAACAACTTTATTAGTATTGAATTTATTATTTTTCGTTTGGACGCTCTGACAGACCATGTTTCAGTTAGCGGCACACATGGACAGAGATGTCGACAATGTAGTTTTTTAGGATCTGGAGGAAGCGGCCATCTTCTTAACTCACAGAGCTCAGAGTATGAAGTGAAAAGTTCTCTTTTCTGTTGCTGTTGTTCAATAAAAGCATGTTTTAAGATTATTTGAGACGGGAACATTATACTATTAAGCCTCACTATATGGCCCATCTACCCATTTAATGCGTAATTTTAAAAAAGATGTTCTGGTGTTACAGCAGCAAAAAGTTTATTTAAAAAAATGTTCACATGATGTGGACCTTAGAAAAATGTATAAGAATAACATACTAGTGAAGAGTTAAAAGTAGTGCTGTCAAAATTATCGCGTTATTAACGCGTTAACGCGAGGCCATTTTAACGGCGATCATTTTTTTAACGTGAGATTAACGCTATGTGGTTTTATGGTACAATTTTCCAAGTACATCCCGCTGCAGCTTGCGGGAAGGCGGGGCTATTTTCCCCCAGTCTA
>NW_015152443.1:10104-13334 GCF_000732505.1 Cyprinodon variegatus
GATGTGCAAAATGACAGCAGCATGTTATTTAACTGACTAAGGTAGAAACTGAGCAAAATCAGCATGAATGTAACAAGTTATTGAGGTTGTTGGAAACAGTAGTGGTTCTAGAGTCTTCCAGCTGCTGGGAGGAAGGATCTGTGATAACGCTCCCTGGTGCATTTTAGGGTGCAGCATTCTGTCACTGAAGGAGCTCTCCAGTTCAGCACCAGCTTCATTCATGGGGTGGGAGACATTATCCAACAGAGATGTTCATTAAGTTAGGATCTGTCTGTTTCCCACCTCCTGCACTGAGCCTGAAGGGCAACCAATCACAGAGCTGGCCTTCCTGATCAGCTGATCCAGCCACTTTCTCTCAGCAACAGATAAGCCACTGCTCCAACAGACAACTTTACTAGTTACTAGAGAGGGAAGTTGCAGCATCATGCTGCCTCCAGTGCAGAGCTTGATCAACAATGGCAGCAGAAATATGTGAGAGCATCTGTGCTGAACAAAGTTCTCCTCTCTGATAAATCCTCCTGATTGTGTCTCCATCTGTTGGACTTAGAGTTTGCTTCAATAATATTGCTCCACTTATTTTAGTCAGCTTCCATTCCAGGAGCTACTAGTTGCCTTTTTCCCAGTACTCAGTACTTTCCTTCAGTCCCTGCCTTGATGCTACGGTGGCTAACAGGAGAAACAGGCAGCAAACAGAGAGGTCAGAGAGAGGTCCACTGTGGACATTTAGGTTCATGGTGAAGTTGTTCCCAGGGGCCGTTTCTTCTTGGACGTTAATTCCACTTTTTGTTTTACCAATATATTTTTATTGAGATTTTTCATTTTGAAAATACAAACATGTCATTTTCTGAACAAGTTCTCCTTGCAGTTATGACATGATGGCAATTATTTTTACTCAACTCAGAGAAAAAAAAACAAAAGAAAGGGAAAAGAGAAAAACATAAACAAACAAAAACATGGAAGTAAAGGAAAAAAATAAACACACTCAAACAGCTTCTCAAAAACGGGGGTATGTAGGAAAGTACTAATTGGTCAGATATGGATATACATATCTATACAACATGGCACACCACAGGTTCCAGTAAATTATAACTCAAACAAACCTTCAGTCAAATTAAAGGCCCCAAAATCCTCTCGAAAAGATACCGTTTGGATTTCCTAATATATGTTATTCTTTCTAGCGGCAAATTAGACGACATCTGTTTTAACCACTGAGTGGTGCGAGGTCTACTGATATTATTCCAAGCTAAAGCAATGCAGTTCCTGCAACTAATGAGCTTATATCTATAAAGGTACATTCTGATTTACTAAAGTTATGTTCCCTAGGGTATAAAGCTAACAGGAACAATTTAGGATCCAGTGAGACTTGTTTTAAAATTATTTTTTCAATTATATCTTTCACCTCTTTCCAAAATGCTTTAATTTGTTTGCATTCCCACATGCAGTGTATTAGAGTCCCTTTAGAATTACATTTTACACAAATATCTGGGATGTTCTAATCCTGTTCACTAATGTTTGCTGATAGGTCCAAGTTCCAGTTCATAAGCTTATTATTTGAGATCTCTAGTGAGTTAGATAACAGCACATTGTAAAAGTCTGAGATGATGCCCTTCCTTGATTTATTCTGAGTCATTAACTTTTCAAGTAATATAGCAAGGGGCTTGTTAAGATTGTTGTAATCTGCTTTAACAAAGCTTCTTATCTGAATAAATTTAAAATAATGCTTTTTATCCAGCTTGAATTTGGTTTGCAGCTCTTCAAATGACAAAAATATATCAGAATTTGATGGGTAAAGGTCACCAATACTTTTTAAACCTTGTAGTGCCCATTGCCTAAAGGTTCCATCTGCTCTACCTAGAGCAAATAGCTGATTACCCCATATTGGGCTAAATTGGGATATATAATATGTTTCCTTAAGGTATTGTTTAACATCCTGCCAAATTTTTATCATATTTTTCAAAATGGGATTATAGGTGCGTTTCTGTAGCTTCTTTGATGTGTCAGAGTATATAAACAATGGAAAAGCTAAATTTAAATTGTGGGACTCCATTTCAACCCAGTGAGGATTATCTTTATCAGCAAAATAGAACATAATAGTCCTTAATTGAGTGGCCCAATAGTAAATTTTAAAGTTGGGACACTTTAGCGCCCCTCTATCAAATGGTAAATAAAGCAATGAGAGGCGAAGCCTAGACCTTCCATTGTTCCACACAAAACCTAAGATGATTTTTTTTTTTTTTTGAGCCAATTGAATAATTCAGAAAGGGAATGCTTTGAAAAAGGTATAATAGCTTTGGAAGTATATTCATTTTCAAAACATTAACTCTTCCCAATATAGATATAGGTAGAGATGTCCAGTTTTTAATTGAAGCAGCTATTGTTTTCATTAGGAGTTTGTAATTGGATTTGACCACCTGCTGTAGTTCTGGGAAAATTTGAACACCCCACACCCAGTATTCCACTACTTTAAATTGCTTAATCTCACTGATGGGGTTAATCCTTTCACCTTGATTTAATACTAGAATAGAAGATTTTGTATTATTTACTTTGTAACCTTAGACTCTCCCAAATTCCAGGATCATTTCCATCACTGCCGGAATTGAGGTTTTCAGATCTTTTAGAAATAAATAACATCATCAGTGATGAGACATTTTGTGCTCTGTGGGACCCACTGTGATCCCAGAGATTCGTGGGTGAAGACGAATAGCTGATGCCAAAGGCTACATTGCTAATGTGAATAGTTAGGCAGATAGAGGGCATCAACCCTTCCTGATTTGGATCGCCTTTGAAAAAATTTTGTTTGATAATATTTCTGCAGTTGGATTATTGTGTAATATTTTTATCCATTTAATAAAGTTGCTACCACAATTGAATCTTTCCAATATGCTAAAAAGGTAGGGCCATTCTATCCTATCAAAAGCCTTCTCCACGTCCACTGAAAGAGGATCTGTGTCATTGGCTTCTTTTTGAACAAGACACAGCAAAAAATCAAGTGTTGATTCAACTCTGATAGAGTTGATTTTAACACTTTTTCAGGGTTTATATAGGTCCACACTCTTCAGAGTTAATTTGACACAGTCGTAATAGTTACATTTTTAACACTGTAACAGAGTTCCTTGTTTAACTCACAAGACAGAGTTAAATTAAGGGTGTGTGGATATAACCCCAGGCTCACACCGACTCCGGTCTTACCGTTGCGGTGCGGTGGGTGCGGCGCCGCAGTGATTCCAAGT
>NW_015152443.1:15431-27302 GCF_000732505.1 Cyprinodon variegatus
CCTCAGTCCGTATCCCCGGTTCCAACTTAATTAATTATATTTTTCATTAAATAATAGAGATGCAGATTATGCAGTCACTATGTTAAATTAATTCATTAACTTTATTGTAATCAAAAACAAATTAAAATAGCACAATATCACACCAAGATCCCCAATAAACCTGCTTTTCAGTTGACTGCAGGCCCACAAACGTCACCTTTAGCTAAAGACGTCTTTTTCCTCTGAGAGAGGCCTCCAGAGCAGTCCGGGTACATTGCAGTTCTTTTTTAAATAAAAAAAACTGGCCTCAGAAAATACATCGTGATTCACGCAGGAATCACGCAGGAAACCGTCCAATTCCAACCAGTGCCCACTGTATATACCAGTTTTCTGATTTCGTCTGCTGTCATATCTTACTCCTAGTGTTGTCTCCACTGGATCGACAACACCCCATTTAAGGTTGAAATATTTGTTTCGTTTCCATTCTGTATTTAAGTTTGTGAATGGATTTTCAAATTGTTCGAATGACTCATTTATCACAGACATATTAGGATCAGTCCTGGGTAATGCAGAAATAGCAGTCTGCTTTGCTTTTAAGTGAATCTCATTCGTTAGTTCTTCTAAATCCCCCACTATTGAGGACACAAGACTGCCAGAGATTCCACTGCCTTGTAATTTAGCTACTATAGATGCACACATCTCTTTAGTTTGATCTTTAGAAATCAATGAGGGAGTGCTCTCGTGAGGTGAATCAGAAGAACAGGACTGATTTAGGGGGGCTAGCTGGTCATTCAAATCATCTGCTTGATATGTTACAACTGGATTACAAGAGAATGAACTTGGAATGGCTAAACTCTGAGAAATGTGCTGAATGTTACTATGAACATTATTAAGATGCTTTCTAAAACCTGTCAGAAACTGATGCCTGCAGCCTTGCTGAGAACAAAACAATTTGAACTTTGGTTCAGGATAGTAACTATGTTCAACTCTTTAAATGTTAAATCAACTGCTGGCTGCTTGGATACAGGTTCTGACAAATAAAGCATCTCAACATTTTTAGCTTGCCTTACTCACAGGAGAGCACAAGGGGCTGGTTAAGCAGCCTCGCCCTTCAGTCTCTGACTCTGGGTGATTCTTTCATTTTGCCAACGTCAATGTTATACACGGTAGTCTGCAGAAATGTATAGAAACTCAATAATGCAGCATCATAAGAAACATTGAACAAAAAATGTGTTTTGAACAACTCATCAAATGCTCCCAGAGAGCGGTTTGCCTGGCATGGGATGAGGTGTTTATCCATGACTATGTAGAAGCTGTCAATCTTGCTCTTCAGACGCCCAACAGCAAGGAGGTATGGCTGGAGACCCCGTTGACCCCGGAGATGTTCCTCTAAACTGCAGCATGACTAAGATTTAAAAAAAAAATAATAAAGCAAAAAATAAGAAATGAGACAGAGCTACAACCATTAGAAAAAAAGGTTCAATTATCTAACAAAAGAAATTCATGTCTAACAGACATCTTCAAAGATGCGTAATTACCACCACTATTTATACATGTCTATAAAAGCAAAGTGACAAATTACTGTACTTTTTTTTTTATTTAATTACCTTGTGAAAGACAACAAGTCTCTCAACTGCATCACATGCACTGATTTTTGGAGACTTCTGTCCTCCAGGTGGTGGTGGAAGGAGATGTAGGAGCAGTAACAAGGAGGCCATCTCTTGGTCACAGGCTGAGGACAGATTAATATAATTGAGTGTCAGAACTTTGACAACATAGAGCCAGTGTTGAATACTCTGAACAGTCAACCATGTTCAGATAAATTTTGGTACTTACTAGATGCCGTATCCTGGTCATCTCCTTGAAGGACTTCCGCTGGCTGCACCAAACTTTTCAACTCAGGTGTTCAAGTGAGACACTTGGCCTCTTTGATGACATTTGGCTTGAAGAACACATCCCAACTCTGCAGGAGTCTGGAGGAGGTTTCTTCATTAAATAGAAGACTGAAGTCTTGATCAATCTATAATAAAAAGCAGAAATCCAACTATCATCACTGGATATTACCCCATATTTAAAGATTTTAACTCATTTGAAGACTTACTAATCCTTTTGTGTCCAGAAATCTGGGAAACATTGTCAGAATCTGTATTCCTCCACTGGCATCTCTAATAAGTTTCTGACGGTGTTCAAAAGTCTCTCTCATCTTCTGAAAGATCAGGGACCTGTCTCTGGTGTGGTTAAGCAACGACATGGCTTCCTGGCAGGCATCTCCATTTAGCCGTTCTTGGACGATTACATTTCTCTGACTATTTGGGCCTCCACATAAAATCTCTTTGGAGCTACTTGGTGCCACAAGAGATCATCTTCTAATCTACCTTTGAATTGTTTTGAGACGCCATGAAATGTATCCTGTGCTGCTTGCTGCATCATAAAAGTGCTCCTAAAAAAGGGGGGAAAAAAACAATCACAATTTTTATGAAAAAAACACAGTTTTGGGACAAAATGAGAGATCACAATTGGTAAAGAACATTACATAGCCTTTTTTGGTGTATGGATCTTTGAGGGAAGGTAAGAGCATCACTATTCCAAGGGCATACTCCTCTCTGATCACTTTAGGAGGAAGTTGCCTAACAGCAGATTTCACATTAGTGACAAATAGTAAATTTTTAGAGAGATTAAAAAGTGTAAAAACACATCTACCCATGTTCATCATGCGAGCCACCAGTATGTTCATCATCTGCCTTCTTGTGGCATCACTTAGTGTTTCTGCTGCTTTATACTCCTGCAGAACTTCTTCACCACCAGCTTGCTTTGAAGGACACCTTCAACCCGCTACGAAATGAATGAACAGAAAGGAAATTTATGGTGATATTCGGATTACTCAAATATGTCACAACAGGGTTAAAGAGTTTAGAGGCACACAAAATATATTGTTACCTTTTTGGCAGACAATGCATTATTAGCATTCTCAATTTTTTGCATCTTCCATGGGATCTCATCCATTAGTATTGTTGATGTTGATGCATCTGAGCTGAAGCTTGAGTCAGACTCAGAAGCAGTTGACCTTTCAGAGAACTCTGAAGAAGAAAATCCGTTTCATGTTTAATGAGGTCACTGAATATTTCTTCATCAACTTCAGTATCTGTTCCATCCTTGTATGTAACTTTGGCATCAGGTGGCAGGCAAAATCTTTCAATGACTGGAAAAGCAAGAAGGCAAAATTTTGATTTGAATGCTCTAATCACCAACTCTGTCATTAAAATATGAATTACGTTTTTTTGCATTGATCATGCAATTAACTTGGATATTAGAGAACATATTGCAAAACTGAAAATAAAATGGCTTATCCCTTTTACTCACCATAGATTTGTAAAATAAGTGTTGAAAACTAAGTATGTATTTCCCCTAAATACATTTTGCCTATCATTCACCCTGCACAGAAGTTTAACAAGAAACCAACCTTTCTCATGGAATTGATGAAAGTCAAACTGCCCTTCAGCTTCATCCAACTTCACATACTTGTGCACCTCACCATAGTTAACATGGATCAACATTTTACTGAAGCATGGAATAAACCTAAATAAAGCAAAATACAACTTATAAGTAAAGTGTTCCCCTTAGTGTGCAATGCTTGTCTGCAGTAGGAACATCGCAGCGGCCCCATTAAAGTTCCAGTGAAGGCTAATAGGCAGGAACCTTTACATTCCCACTGCCAAAAAATCATGATTTTAGATGGCCAAAAATCATGAAACTTTTATCTTTAATGATGTTCAGACTGCACTCAAACAAAGACGGTGAAAAAGGGGGCGGAGCTTATTTTTCTCCCAGCAGAGTAGATTTAACACTGGCCCAATCAACTCCTGCAAATAACTTGAAAGTTGAGCACCATTTAAATCTCTAAGTGTTAAAACAACACTTAGTGAGTTAAATTCAACTCTGAAACATTTTACTGTGAAATGTTAACTGTTTAATTTTTGCTGGGTATTCAGGACCCTTCTAATATTGTGGTATCCCTGTCTCCCAACTACAAACCCATTTTGATCTTTATTTATAATATCTGGTGAGATTTTTTGCAGTTGTAATGCCAATAGTTTACAGATGATTTTCAGATCTGAGTTAAGTAGACTGATGGGTCTCAGGTTTTCACATGTATTAGGAGGCTTATCCGGTTTTGGCAGCTGAATAATTAGAGCCTGATTTAAAAAGGGAGGCAATGTGCCATTTTTAAACGACTCCATGAACATGTCTAAAAGGGGGGAGAGCAATTTGTCCTTAAACTGTTAATAAAAGTCGATGGGAATACAATCAGGTCCTGGTTGCTTACCAGATTTCATTCCTTTAATGGCCTGTGCTAATTCCTCTTTATTTATTTCTATATCTAAGTCTACTCTACACTCCTCTGCAATGACCAGGATATGTAGTCTATCCAGAAATTTGTATAATTCCTCTTGGTCTAACTTTCCTTTAGTGTCATACAATTTCTGATAGTAATCTTTAAAAGCATTATTAATATCCCTTGGATTAAAGTTTTATCCTGTGTTTCAATTGATGTAATTGAAGTTGTTGTTTCAATCTGTTTAATTTGCCAAGCTAGAAGTTTTTCAGCCTTGCTCCCCTGTTCATAAAAATGTTGTTTCAATCTTAAGCAACTGGATGCAGCTCTGAGACTGGACATTTTGTCATATTCTGCTCTGAGGATCAACAGCTGTTTTTTCAACTCGGTATTATTTGTTTGAAAAACCCTCTCCTGCATGTTCTTTATTTTTTTTCTTGGTGCCTCCTTTTAGTTTTAGCTTCCTTGGACTTGTTGCCTGTAAAGCTAATAATACGGCCTCTAACAAATTCTTTAAAGGCCTCCCATCTGATGCATGCTGTTGTTTGATTTGTGTTTAATGGAAAGAACTCATCAATTTGCGTTCCTATATACCAGAAATGGATAAGAAATTAAAAACAAAGTTTACCCCAAACAAACATGAACATTTGAGAAGCTTGAACAACAGAACAAAACCCACAACATATCCCCTAACCTAGGTTCCCAGACCAAGTCCGACTTACGAGGGACTCCCTCCCCCCTCTATACACCTCCCGTTATCACCTGTGACTGATCCACATGCCGTGAGGAGCAATCTAATCACTCAATAAGAACCAAAACAAAAGGATGAACCCTTGTCTGCCAAGGGCCTTGGCAGACAGGGGTGCAGTACTAGCTGTGATCGGCTCAGTGGTTTCCCCCAGTCTGATAAGAGGAAAAACTCTAATAGCTGTCTGTTAGTAGCTAACTGATGTTTTGTAATTTCGTTTAACAAAAAAAATTCCTCATGTTACGGCTTCCGCCGTCATATTTGTGTTTTCCCTTTATTTTCTTTATTTTCCCTCCTTCTCACATCTACTAAGTAGGCTGCATGGTCCTGTGGAAAAACCCGCCTACTTCCTGGTTCTGGGGATCTGACTTCAGTCCCATCCGTTGGCTCACTCAGTTCCATCTTCAAACGATGGCTCATCACCACCTGCAATCACCTCCTGCTCATAAGGAGACCTCACCTGTTGATTGAGGCAGCTTGTCACAGCCAGTTGACCTATGTGCCTCATGTGAACCAAACATTGTTCGTTAGTAGCTGCTTGTTTAGTGGAGTAGCTCTCTTATCCTTTTGGTTACCCATTTGGGGTTTGTGCTACTTAGCTTGTGTCAGGTATTTTGTTTGTGTTTGGCTTATATGCAACCTTTACTGGCTTGATGCTAGAAAGAGGGTGGCGGTAGGGCCAGAGTCTGGACTGATTGCATCACTGAGTTTGTTACATTAGGTGTAGTGTGTACTGTGCTCTCTGTGTTTTTTAGTAAGAATCTCCTTTTGGTTTAAACCTGTAGTTAGGTACAATCCTCCTTTTGAGGATCTCTTTTATTTAACTTTGTTATTTTCACAGCACCCTAAACCACCCTCCTTTTGTTTGTTTATTGCTTGCACTTCTTGTTATCAAATAAATAATAATTTTATAAGAACTTACCGGTTTCTGCCTATATGTTTAACCCCCACTTCCCTAGACATACAGAGGGCCGTAACATATGTTTTTGTCATCCACACTAACTGAGGATTTTGCAAATCATTAATTAACCCAACACCTTTGGGCTGAGACCCACGCGAAGACAGCTGGTCTTTGCGTTTCAAAATGACACAATCAGCAATAACATGTCCACTCCTATGACAATAATAACAAGGGCGCTCTTCTTCCTTTGGATGGAGATTCCTAGGGGGACTAGGCTGAGGTAGGTTTACATGACGGGAACTTCCTACAACCTGAGGATATGCTGGTTTGTGAATTAGCATGTACTCATCTGCTAATGTAGTTGCAGCAGACAATGTTAACACCTTTTCATTTAAGTACATCACTATGCGTTCAGGTAGGCAGCGTTTAAGCTCTTCTACTAGACATAGTTCTCTAAGTGAACTGAACTCAACTACACCAGATGACGCAAGCCACCGATCAAAGAGAATGGCTTTCTCTCGGGCAAACTCTGTGTAGCTTTGCGTTGCCGGCTTCTTGTGTGACCGAAACTTTTGTCTATAAGCTTTGGGCACTAACTCATAAATTCGCTAAATCGCAGACTTAACTGTTTCATAGTCTGCACTGTCCTCAACAGAAAGAGCAGCTATAGCCTCCTGAGCTTTTCCCTGTAATTTGCACTGCAACAATAATGACCAGACCTCCGGTGGCCATTTTAATGCTAAAGCTATTTGCTCAAAAACCTAGAAGTAGGAGTCCACTTCAGCCTCTCGGAATAATGGTACCAAAGCAATATTTTTGCTAACATCAAATGTGGGACTTACCAAGTCCAAATTGGATGAGTTTAGGAGAGAAGTTGTACCACCAGAACCTGCAGCGCCACCAGCCATAGCTGCATTGGCGCTTTCCAGCTCCAACTTCCGCAGTCTCACCACCTGGTCAGCCTCAATCTCCAGTCTCCTCACTTCGAGCTGGAGTTGCCTCTGACGTTCTCTGTCTTGTGCCTCATACTGGAGACAAGCAAGGCGTACCTTGAGCCGTGCTTCTCCTAGTGAAAGAGCACTACTACCAGAGTTGCGATGAAACCTGGGCAGCGTGAATGCCGTTTCCGGCCGTCCACCTGCTCTGTCTGAGTCCGATACATCTGGAACAGGGTCAGGGCTAGGCGTAACCTTACCTTCAGCAGCTGGACCAGCAACCGCGGACAGGAGCTTTTCCTCAGGTGGTTCTCGCACTACAAGTATGCCCCTCTCAACTAATGCTAACAATAGCATAGGTTTCAATTCTTTTTTATGAATAGTTTTGGAAACCGAGATGCCAAAGTGGACTGCTAACTGGAGTAGCTCATCTTTCCGACACATGTTAAGTAGCTCTACTGAAGGCTGTTTTATAAAAACCTCTAACTCAAACCATGCAGTGGCCATGATTTCCTGAATCAGGCAAGCTGTACCTTGTTACAGTCAAGCTAGTCACTCAATTGTTACCAAGAACCAGTTAATGCCAAGTGGAAATTCTCTAGAAAGAGAGATCCCGGACAAGCCCCCACATATGTTACGGCCCTCTGTATGTCTAGGGAAGTGGGGGCATAAACATATAGGCAGAAACTGGTAAGATCTTATAATATTATTATTTATTTGATAACAAGAGGTGCAAGCAATAAACAAAGAAAAGGAGGGTGGTTGAGGGTGCTGTGAAAATAACAAAGTTAAATAAAAGAGAGCACAGCACCCACTACACCTAATGTAACTAACAAAGAAAAAACTCAGTGATGCAATCAGCCAAGACTCTGGCCCTACCGCCACCCTCTTTCTAGCATCAAGCCAGTAAAGGTTGCACATAAGCCAAACACAAACAAAATACCTGACACAAGCTAAGTAGCACAAACCCCAGATGGGTAACCAAAAAGACAAGAGAGCTAACCAAAAAGATAAGAGAGCTACTCCACTAAACAAGCAGCTAACCAATAATGTTTGGTTCACACGAGGCACACAAGTCAACTGGCTGTGACAAGCTGCCTCAATCAACAGGTGAGGTTTCCTTATGAACAGGAGAGATTGCAGGTGGTGATGAGCCATTGGTTGAAGATGGAACTGAGGGAGCCAATGGATGGGACTGAAGTCAGATCCCCAGAAACCAGGAAGTAGGCGGGTCTTTCCACAGGGCCATTCAGCCTACTTAGTAGAGGTGAGAAAGAGGGAAAATAAAGGGAAAACACAAATATGAAGGCGACAGCCGTAACATTCAGCCGGAAACAGCGCTGAGCCCAGACGTTGTGTCACGTGACCAAATGAGCTAATTTCATTGGCTAGAAGCTGCTCGACTCTATTGAGTGTAGATTGCTTTGGCTGAGTTGACCAAAAGGTCAACACTTTTTCTCCTTTGTTAATCTTTACCAGATAAAAATTGAGTGTAAGGAATAGGGTTGTCACGATACTAAACTTTTCAACTCGATACCGATACTAAGTAAAATATTCGATACTCGATACCATTTTCGATATAACAAGGATAAAAACAAAGACTCTAAAATTCAACAGAAATATTTTCATTACTAAAAAAAATACAAGAAATAAATAATAAAACAATAAGAATAATATTTTGAGGTTGTATGCTGTGCACAATATTAAGCAAGCTTGATAAAAAACTTACAAAATTAAAATTAAGTGTTCCTTCCTTGGCATAAAAAAAAAGTGTGAAAATGAAAAGTGCGTAGAATTATTCAATTACACAGTGTTCTGAAAGTGCATTGTCCTCTATTCTGCACTTTAGATGAATGACTGCTTAGGTGCCACTGGTGGAAGCACTGTATCGATACTTCTGAAAATGAGTATTGTATCCGGATACAATGTTTCAGTATCGATACTTTTTTGAGTAACGATACTTTTGACAACCCTAGTAAGGAATTCAATGTCTAAAAAAAATTCAGTGTTTAAAATCCGGTTTTAAAAAAAGGCAGATTCCAATGAGACTGTTCCATAGTAAGAACTCACATGCAGCCGCTGCTGATTTGAAAGCATGAATTCAGTCTTGATAAGTCACCAGTAGCTTGGCTGGGTGAGCCACCCCATGGTGCAAACTCAGTTTGTGTAGTTCTGTGCGTATCGGGTCAAACTGCTTCCGAAGCTGGAAAAGATCCGCTGCAGTATCTGGGTAGAACCGAACTTGATGATTCTGGTATTGAATTTCAGTATTAGCTCTTGATACTAGAGCAACACGCTGCTTATCCTTGTAGCCGAGAAATCTCATTATTAAAGCTGCGATGCTGTCTCTCCGGGGTCATAGTCGATGTGCTCTTTCCACGGCCACCACTCCAACACCGAGGATCTCCGGCAACCACTTCTCTAGGAACTCACATGGATTCTGCCCTTCTGCTCCCTCCGGCAGTCCGATAAGCCTTAGGTTGTTTTGTCTCCACCGAGCCTCCAGATCCTTAACTTTATCTTCCAAGTCTTTCTTCTTGGACTCCAGCGCATCCACCTTGGATCGTAGCCTTACTATCTCACTCCCCGCATCAGAAATACGTGTTTCAGTTTCTGTGATTCGTTGGGTACAGTCATTTATATCTTTTCTTACATTGTCAAAGTAGCCCAAAACTTTGTCAAATCTGGAGGGAAAATCCTTCTGAATCGAATTAACAGAAAGTATTTCGTCCACCTTGCTGCTTTGAGACTTCGGGTTCTCTTCTCTGTCTGCAGCAGCCATCGGGACCGAGCATGAGCTAGCATTAGCTTTCTGCTCTTCACCTCGAAGATGGTATTCCGTTAGCTTATGTTGTTTCGCCTTTTCACTTGCGTCTTGGGGTGTTTTTGCTGCTTTAGGCATTATTCCGAGCTCACATGCTCATCTGTTATTTAGTTATTTGAAAGCAAGGAGTTTTAAGTTAATTCTTTGGAACAGCAGAGCGGCAAATACACGTCCTCTCACATGGCCGCCATAACCGGAAGTCCGTTAATTCCACTTTGCTCTTGAGCCAGAACTGTGTGCTTGTTTGTTTCCAACCAAAACCTTGATTATTAGTTGTTGGGTCATTGAATTCCTCAGATGTAGTAAAGTCTGCTGCTGTTTCTATCACTGAGCCTAAGAAGAATGAGTTCAGCTGTTCTGCTAATCCAGCAGAGTCTTTATCAAACTGATCATCAACGTTCAATTCTTTCCTTTGTAGTCTGAATAGAAGTTTATTAATATTCTGACTGATTTGTTTAACGTTTCCACTAACATTAAGCATAGCTGAAATAAAAAATGAAACCTTTAAACCTTTAGCTCTTAGCATTTCTATTATTACCATCTTCCTCATTGAAGAAACATTTAATCTGTCTATAGATAGTTTGGATTTGTTAAACTTTTTCAGCAGCTGATCTCTAGTTTTCATTGATTTGAGACAATCTGAGTTTAGCCATGGAATAGCTTTATATCTTTTTCCTCTGTGATTCATAATTTTAGAAAATGACAGAAACACTTTTTGAATTTCATTATTAAAAAGCTCAGAACATTTTTCTAAATCATCTCATGACAATAAGGTTTCCCAGTTCAAATCCTTTAAGGGCTTTTCCAAATTGTGTTGCTGATATCTTTGGATGTATTAGTTTTTTGGGTATTTTAACTTTTTTTTTTTAAGAATAATTTTCAAATTGCTGCTTTGTTTACATTCTGGTCCAGAGCAGATTCAATTATGTATTTTAATTATTTCAGCTTTAATAGAAAAAGGACACCAGTTTAGATGCTGAGTGATTTGTATTTCTAGTTGGATACTCAATTAATTGAGTAAAATTAAACTGATAATATTATTAATATTACATTTTTTCAGTCCTTTTTTTCATCCCAATTGATGTTAAAATCTCCAAATAGAACAGTTTCTTTTTCTGATTAAACATTTTCAGGAGTTCTTTTAGCTGGTCATAAAATCATTTTAGATGAGGGTTTATGATAGAGACAAATTCCAGTCAATGATATTTCAGCAGAGAGGGACATAATAACGCCGACTCAAGTCACACTACTGGGCTATAGGATAGGGCTGCATTTCATTATATTCAGAGCCAGATGGTTCCTGCTGGAATCAGGTTCCTCTGGTCCTCTACATGTGATGAATTGAAATGTGGTCATTATAAGTCAGATGTATTTACTGTTTCTGGTTATATTTGCACATTTTCTGTTTTACAAATTTGAAAGTTATTTTTATATAAATATGTTTTGTTTTTTTTGTTTGTTTTGTTTTTACCAGCAGTTTGGTTTAGTACAGTCACGTTCTATACATGTAGTGCCATATATGACCAGAAGGGGGAGCCTAGCATGAGTATGCCATACTAAAGAGAACTGGAACTTTCTCCTCAGCCAACACATGTTAGAGCAGTGGAAAGAACATGTCTGTGGCTCATTTATTCAATTACCCCCCTTTTCAGGTGCTGATGAAGGTTCTCAGTCATCCAGGTCATAGTCATTCCGTAAAAATTCAAAAAATATCCACTGGACTTGGTTTTCAAGATATTTTCCGTAAAAATTCAAAAAATATCCACTGGACTTGGTTTTCAAGATTTGAAGACTCAAACTCACTGCGGATCCAGACATTTGAATTGAGAAAGCTTCCTGGAGAGGTGGCGATCGTCTTCAAATCTTGAAAACCAAGTCCAGTGGATATTTTTTGAATTTTTACGGAACCCCTTTTCAGGTATAAGTTTACATATAAACACACCTGTGCCTTTGGTAGTGGGTTTACTACCTGCTAGACAGCTCGTAAATATGTTTCATTACCAACTATAAGCACATTTTTTCTTGTTAAGAATGTTTGTCACACCTGATAGCTCATAGCAGCCAATGCAGATCCATGTGAGTGTCATGATCGGTTTAGAGATAAAACCCACATGCAGAACACCACTGGAGACTTGGTAAAAGATTTAACAG
>NW_015152443.1:27862-29262 GCF_000732505.1 Cyprinodon variegatus
GCTGATGAACGTCAGCTGTGCTGGAGGGCTCCAGCCCAGGAGGATCCACAGCGCACTCTGCTGGAGAAGGTGGAGAATCTCCAGATCCCAACAGTGAGAGTATAGCATTATATTGTTTATACTATCTGTTATTGTTATGTTTTTGTAGCATGATGGTCCATAAGGAAACCATACAGTTGTTTTAAGTTTGGAATGTTTCTGTGTTTAAGTTATGATAATTCAACAATTTTTGGGCCTGGCATTTTTCCATCTACAACCAGTGACTGCTGCTGCGTTGCGTCCACCAACAGACACCCACTCACACATACTAGGTCTACAACGTAAGCCTGAGTGTTGTAAAAACACCCACACAATACAATATAGAGGCAGACAGGCAGTTCTTCAACAATGAATCCATGAAAGCTCAGCGGTGTGTCAGCATTCACTGCAGGTGGCATGTGGGCAATGAAATGGAATAATCTAATAGATTCAAAACACCACCATGCACTGTAACATATTTCTGCAAAATATTCAAATATAGATTCGCCAAATATAAGAGAAACATTGTAGTTTGGTTTAAAGAAAGCATTTTCGTTTTATTATAATTTAGTTTTCTGCAAGGTTTTTACAGTTGGAAGAAATAGAACCTTTTTTACCATATGCCAACCGTCACTAGGATGTGCATGACAAGGAAGAGCTATATATACTGCATGCATCATTTAGGTAGTTAACATTGTTAGTTCTTCAGCTCCTTGATTTATTTTCTGTCACAGGGAAGTGCTTTAGTGTTGGGGCCAGCATGATTCAAGGAGGGCTGGCCCTCAAATGATGAAATTAGGACCGGCCCTGCAGGCAAACACCCGGTATCACAGATTACCAGTCTGAGCCTGAAGTCAACCAATACATGCTAGAGCAGAGGAAATAGCGTCTCTGTGGCTCATTTATTCACTTGTCCCCCTTTTCAGGGCTTTTACACACATGATGGGAATCAGCTTTCTGCTTTACAGGACATTAACTGGACCTGAACCACTGGGAACTGACTGGTTCTGGTTTCTCTCTCAGACTGACTGAAGTTCAGAAGATGGAAGATTGGGATCTAAAGGAGGACAGAGCAGAACCTCCAGGATCCAACTGTCCATCTATGAGGAGTGACAGATCCAAAGGAGGACAACCTCCAGACTTCAGAGCAGAACCTGGACCCTCAGACATAAAGTAAGGAACCAGTTTCTAACTGATCCATGTGACTCTATAGAGATAGAACCTCTAGAATCTGAACTGGTTGATCTTCACTCTCCAAAGTTCTTAAGTTTTCTTTCAGCTTAAATCTAAATAGACATAAAGGATGTCGGCCAGTAAATCAGTAGAGTTTGAATGAAGGCCTGAGAGTCAATGATGGAGGAAAACAGAACCAACCAAGAATC
>NW_015152443.1:32283-34056 GCF_000732505.1 Cyprinodon variegatus
GGGCTGTAGAAGCAGCCCTCACTGCAGCGGGCTCCTTGGTGTCTTTGTCCACACAGTCCTACCTGTGGAGCTGCAGGTTGGGTCCATTCAGAGCTTCATCATGTTGCTCAGAAACCAGAACTCTCCCAGCAGCTGTTCATCTGCAGCTCTGTGGCGTCTCTTTCCTCCCAGCATCAAGCAAACCTTAGCGTCATGCTGCCTCTGATCCAGTTTAGGTTCTATTGGGTGCTTCAGTGGTAGAGTAGATGCTCCATGTGCTGAGGCTATAGTCCCTGATCCGATTGTCCTGGGTTTGGTCTGTTCTGGCTCCATTGGCTGCATGTCCTTCCTTCTCTCTCCACCCTCATACCTATCAGATTTAAGGCTGGCTGAAGGCACGGACCAGAGGGGCCAACGTCCCCTCAGAGCTGATCTGCTGGAAGACAGAACTTTCTCCTCTCTCTGTCCGCTCCGCTCCGTGCTGTGAGCTCAGCAGAACCCTCAGCTTCCATGTATGCTGCAGTTTATCCGAGGAACTTAGAATAAATCTTTCATTGATCATTTTAGTCCATCTCAGCAGTGATGGTAGAGAAACACTAAAAGCTAAAAGCATCTGCAGCTCCCACTTTGAACTGGTTTCAGTGGTCCAGACTGACTCTGTGCTCCAGCTCATCTCACTGGCTGAACTAAACTGGATCTTTGATGGCGAAAAAATGTCGAGTCATGGGTGTGAGATTTAGTTGATGGGACAAGGCTGGATAAAAATATTATCAGGTGGTCTGTCACACATTTATAATGCATCATTATGCTGTAATCTGCTAAGCAGTATCAGCTGTGCTGCTGCATCCTGGTGCAACCGGGTTTGTAGCGGTGCACATTCTGCATGACCACAGATGGACCATGGCAACAGCAGCAGGGGTAAAAATAATCCGATCAGGAAGTGTTTGCTTTGGGATGGAAACCTTGCATATCTAAAACCATTCCTTTATTTTACATTTTGTTAGCTTGTCTGTCTGCTACATTAACCAATATGATGCGTTGAACTAGATCTGCTATTTTCACAAATTTTGTGAGACACTTTTTATAAAGTAGGGCATTAATTCATAAAAAAAAGTGTATTTGAATTGTAGAAATCAGTTTTCTGTCTAACAGAAATGATTAACTGCACAGCAGCTGTCATGACGGGTACTCTAAGAGTGACCCAAATATGCAGAACACCACTAGACGGACACAGGAGTAAAAGTTAACAAGTTTATTTGTTCACAAGCACACTGATTTGACTGGTTCTGGTTCTGGTTCGGGCCAGGAAACTGGTTCACCGGAGTCTGCGTGAGAGACAGTTCAGTTAGTGTTGCACTTTGGAGCTGGCGTTCTTGATTATTACTGATTGTACCTTGAGGGTTCTTGTAGATAACTTTGAGAGGGTCACTGTTGGATCTGGAGGGGAGTTGATCAGCAGAGTCCGCTTGCTGCTTCAGCGTCTTACATCTAGTTCTGAGCAGACCTTGGCTTTGGGTTTTCCAGCTCTTAGTCCTGAGCTGCATGGAAGTTCACTGAGGTTCTTCAGGTTTGGACTAAGAGCTGGAAAACCCAAAGCCAAGGTCTGCTCAGAACTAGAAGTAAGACGCTGAAGCAGCTAGCGGACTCTGCTGATCAACTCCTCTCCAGATCCAACAGTGACCCTCTCAAAGTTATCTACAAGAACCCTCAAGGTACAATCAGTAAAAATCAACAACGCCAGCTCCGAAGTGCAAAGCTAACTGATCTGTCTCTCACGCAGACTTCAGTGAACCA
>NW_015152443.1:37294-39761 GCF_000732505.1 Cyprinodon variegatus
TGGTTCACTGAAGTCTGCGTGAGAGACAGATCAGTTAGCTTTGCACTTCGGAGCTGGCGTTGTTGATTTTTACTGATTGTACCTTGAGGGTTCTTGTAGATAACTTTGAGAGGGTCACTGTTGGACCTGGAGAGGAGTTGATCAGCAGAGTCCGCTAGCTGCTACAGCGTCTTACATCTAGTTCTGAGCAGACCTTGGCTTTGGGTTTTCCAGCTCTTAGTCCTGAGCTGCATGGAAGTTCACTGAGGTTCTTCAGGTTTGGCTCTGAGGGTCGGCTCGGCAGAATCCAGGCTGGATTCAAAGTCACAAAAGATTCACTGAGAGTCTAGGCTTAGGCGCTGACCAACTGGATCAACACTGCGGCGTTGAGGCAAGGTCTGAAGACAGCTTATATAGTGGATCCTCTGATGATCTGATGGGCTGCAGCTGTGCAGGAGGCTCACTCAGAAGGATCCACGGCGGACTCTGCTGGAGAAAGGTGGAACTTCTCCAGCTCCCAACAGCAGCATTCTATATCCAGCAACTGTAGCATCTAGGCTAGAGCTGTCAGTCTGTTAGAGAATCTGGTTGCTAGTCAAAATTCTAAAGGTGTAGTGGTCTCAGGAAGTTGGACCCAGAATTCAAGGCGAGACAGGCAGTGGGAAAGTTCAAAGCGTTTATTAACCAAAACAGGTGCGCGGGACTGCTCGTCTGCTGCGGGGCGGATATCTGCAGGGATAGGAGAATACAGGTCAGAGACTGGATGTGGAGCTGAATGCAACTTGCAGCTAGTCACTAACCTGATTCAAAGTTCAGTCCGTTCGCAGAGCTTTGACCGCTGTTGTGGCGGCCATGCCCCCAGAGTCCCAAGAGAGCGAGCAGCAGACGCCGAGCAGCAACAGAGTCCAGAAGGGAAATCCAAGGCCGAAGTCAGAAGACAGTTCCAGGTTCAGAAGCCGGTAGAATCCAGGACCAGATGCGACAAACATAGCAGACAGGGGCAAGGCAAAACTCGAGATCCACAGGGCAGAAAACTGGTCATAATCAGACAGACTACAGAATGCTCGGAAACGTCTCACCAAAACACACAAAAAACCTCGCGCTGATGGGAGGCAAACACACAACTTAAGTAGTAGAGGGACCAGGTGGAAATGATCGGCGATAATCAGCCGCAGAACCAATTAGACAGGGGAAAAAGGGAAAAACCAAACCATCAGCGCCAATATCATGACAAAAGGTTAACTGTTTCATAAATTTGATGATAAAACTCACTAAAACTAGACTAAAACCTTTTTGAGTTTTAGTCGACTGAAATTGACTAAAACTATCACATATACAGTGGCGAGAACAAGTATTTGATACACTGTTGATTTTTCAGGTTTTCCCACTTGCAAAGCTTGTAGAAGACTGTAATTTTTATCATAGGTACTCTTCAACTGTGAGTGATGGAATCTAAAACAAAAATCCAGAAAAATACAATGTATGATTTTTAAATAATGAATTTCCGTTTTATTGTGTGAAATAAGTATTTGATACACCAGAACAATGAAACTTAATATTTGGTACCAAAACCTTTGTTTGTAATTACAGAGATCAGACATTTCCTGTAGTTCTTGACCAGGTTTGTACACACTGCAGCAGGGATTTTGGCCCACTCCTCCATACAGATCTCCTCCAGAGCCTTCAGGTTTCGGGGCTGTTGCTGGGCCACACGGACTTTAAGCTCCCTCCAAAGATTTTCTATTGGATTCAGGTCTGGAGACTGGCTAGGCCACTCTAGGACCTTAAGATGTTTCCTACGGAGCCACCCTTTACTTGCCCTGGCTGTGTGTTTTGGGTCATTATCATGCTGGAGTGCTCTTACTGAGGGAAGGAGGTTGTTGGCCAAAATCTCACGATACATGGCCCCATCCATCCATCCCACAATATGGTGCAGTCGTCCTGTCCCCTTTGCAGAAAAACATCCCCAAAGAATAATGTTTCCACTGCCATGCTTCATGTTTGGGATGGTGTTCTTGGGGTTGTACTCATCATTCTTCTTCCTCCAAACATGACGAGTGTTTTAAAAAAGTTCTATTTTTGTCTAATCAGACCACATGACCTTCTCCCATTCCTCCTCTGGATCATTCAGATGGTCATTTGCAAACATCAGACGGGCTTTGACATGCGTTGGCTTGAGGAAGGGCACCTTGCGTGCACTGCAGGATTTTAATCCTTGACGGCGTAGAGTGTTACTGATTGTTTTCTTTGAGACTGTGGTCCCAGCTCTGGTTCTAGTTCTGGGCTCATTCCTCACCTTCCTCAAGATCAATGATGCTCCACGAGGTGAGATCTTGCCTGGCGCCCCAGACCGAGGGAGATTTTCCGTTATTTTGTATTTCTTCCATTTTCTTATAATTGCACCAACTGTTGTTGCCTTCTCACCAAGCTGCTTGCCTATTGTCCTGTAGCCCATCCCAGCCTTGTGCAGGTCTACAATTTTATCCCT
>NW_015152443.1:40318-44248 GCF_000732505.1 Cyprinodon variegatus
ATAATAATTTTTGTCCTGAAGACTAAAACTAAGACTAAATCTAAGATGGCTGTCAGAAACAACACTGCAGAGAACAAATACAAAGTAAAAATAAGATAAGCAAAGCAGCAAAAGCACAAACAGAAAAGTGAATTTCTGAAACTGGGACTGAACCACATGTTAACTAAGAGTCATTATTTCCTTCTTAGATGGGATTCAGGCTGGAACACACAGAGGAACATGTGGAGGAACACAGAGGAGAACAGAGCAGGGTCTCCATCACCCAGCTGTGTTTCTATGAAGAGTGACCGGTCCAAAGATCCTCCTCTATGGTTCAGGAATGATCCTGGAGCAGCAGATCTAAGGTGAGTCCTCTGCTACTCGATGCTATAATCGTGTTTAAACATTACAGACCTGCTTCCCTCGGTTCTCGTCTGGTTAACTTCCCGACCTGCGATGGCCAGTCGGATCCGTCCTTTCTGCGTTTCAATGGTAACAGAAGTACAGGGCTTCACCAACACCCAGGAGGAGGAGTACTTCAGGAGGAGGTTCAGTGATGGAGAACTGTCCAGCCACCAAACAATCCTATAAACTCAACTGGATTCTGTTGCTGGGATTCACTGATCTAACAGTCAGACTCTGTTCACTATCAGCTGTGGAACCAACACAACATGTTCCTCAGAGTTTAGACTGGATAAAATCAGCTTCCTGCTCTACAGGACAGATCAAAGCACAACTAGTTTGGATTTCGAATTGCCCTCATAGTGACAAGGATGAAGAGAAGAGGAGCTAAACAAAGTTATCCTCTCTGATGAATCTGACTGATTCAGTCATGATCTGCTGGACCTACAGCAGAGTTTTCTTTATTAATATCAGTGTTTTTATTAACCCAGAGAAGCCGTTTGAAGAGGACAAGAAAAGTTCCTCTATAAATTAAGTTTTATTGATTGATTGTTAGATTTTGCCTCCAAAACACCTTGGCAGCGTTTTAACCTCTTAACATCCACCTCATATTGGGTAATCATCACCTATTTAGCATAACCATTGGAAAAGCAAACATCTTAGGAACTGTAACCCCAAATTACATGTGCAATAAATTATTTAAAAGCTAACAGCCTCTAGTTTCCTAATATATAAATTAAAATTTGGTGACTAGAACACAGACCAACCTGCATTAGTTCATACATGACTCAAAGTTGTGGGTTTTCTTAATCTTGGAAATGATCAGCCTTTTTTGAACAGCAGTAATAAAGACAATATTGAGAAAAAGCAGGTTTTATTGAATTATATTTGTTCTACATCCTGTCAACCACACTTGCAGAAAATTTCAGACCTCTAGCTATAACTGTTCCAGAGCTGTGGGGCTTTGAGGCTTTGATCTTTTGGTGTCAGTGGGTTTTAAGAGATTAAACTACTAATTATGTCCAAATAGCTTCAAATATGCTGAACTCTATTTGATGTCATGTCCTATAGTTGGCTTTGGATGTTAGCATGTTTAATATTGTTAGGCTTTATTCTTCATCTTGTGCTTAATATTTAGTTTTCTTGGGCTTATTTCCCAGAATGATAAATATTGGTTATATCTGCAGCCATTGCTGCTGTTTATACTGGTTCTAAGGACAGAAAGTTTCAGAGCTGGAAAAGCAGAATCTAATATGAGGTTAAGAGGAGACATCAGGGATGGAGGAGGAAGAAAAATGAACATTAAGTAATCTGTAAGCTGTATGTATGAAATCTTCATCTGCAGAAACGTCACTGTTAGGGTCCATCCCTAATAGATTATAACAACAACAGAATAGAGTAGAATAGAATAGAATAGAATAGAATAGAATAGAATAGAATAGAATAGAATAGTTCATTTCAGACATCATCAATGTTCTGAGGTTCTGTTCTGACCCAGCTTCTGGTCCTCTCTGTGGTGGACCTTCATGATAATCTTCAGCTTCAGTAAGAACAGCCCCACCGTGTTGGTAGTGATCTATTTCAGTGATGGAGAAATGTCTCCACAGACAGACGAAGAGGATCAACGTTACTGAGGAGGAGCAGCTGAACTGCTGCACTTTATGCCAGAACCTCCTGATGGATCCAGTCTCTACCAGCTGTGGACACCGGTTCTGCAGACAGTGCTTCAGGTCCTACAGGGTCCAGTCTGCTTCATCAGGATCCTCCTACTCCCCCCAGTGTGGGAAAAGAGCCAGAACCGGAGCTGGACCGCTGACAGCCAATCAGAGCAGCTGTGCAGCAGGTAAGACTGAACATCTCCAAACAGAGCTTCCTTCTATCGTCTCTGTTGAACCAATTCCACGTCTTTAGTTGGATTTGGAGACTGAAGCTTTTCAAAGTCTTTCTGGGATCAATTATTCCAACTAAATCTCTGTATTTCCAGATGCTGTAAATGAACCGTCTGTGTTCAACCCAACAACCTATTGGGTTTGCTGAACTGGTTCTGTTTTCAGTCCTTTAGGCTAAATGCATTAAAACTGAACCTCTCCTAAAAACTGGAGGTCATTTTGATGCATGAAAACAAAAAGGTGCAGAAAGCAACCTGCTGCTTTTCCAAGAAGAAGGAAGGAAAGTCTAAGAGACAGAAACCAGGATTTCCTATGAAAATAGATCACTGATTACAGGATAGATATTTCTATTTACACCATGGAATCATTCTAACAATCTTCTAAAAAACCAAATCAGTCCCATGTCATTTCCAGTCTGTAATTATTCTTTAAAAACATCCAATCCAGTCTCTGAGAGAGAAATGCCATTTAAATGTGAACACTAGCTGCTCCAATGAGCTCGGCGTAGAACAGGTGAGGAACAGGATCCAGATGAGATGCAGGACACCTCCTCTTAGAAGAAAGGTCGGTTTAATAGACACAGTCTGAACCAGGAACACCACGAGACGACGAGGTTAAGACATATATAAGACTGCCACAGGGAACAAACAGGAACTTAAAGGCATGCAGGGGTAATTACAGAACTAAGGACAGCTGGATAAATGAAGGATGGAGAAACCAATCAGAGGGAGAACAGGGAAAACAAAGAAACACAGAACATGGACCATGACAGTTGTTCTGCTAGATTAGAGCATTTTCTCTATTTTCCTTCATTAATGCAGGAAAATGCTGAAGAAACCTTTTTCTTTCTCTCTGCCTCTTCTGGAGCTGCTGTGTTTGTGGCAGAAGGTCCAATAGAACCGGTCCAATGAGGACAATGGTGACATGATGCTAAGGAGTTGATGTTGCTGAAAGCTGCTGCTGGTTTCTGTCAGCATTTCTTCATCTTCTCTGCTTTGGGAATCAAATCCTGACAGTGAACAGATACTGAACACAAAACAGAGGCAGAAAGATGCTGTCTGACAATTGAACAATGTTCTGGTTCTGAGGACGAATCAGATCGTTTAGCATCAGATCAAGTTAAGGAAGAGACCTTCTAATGATAACTCCTGATGTTCCAGATGGTTTGGTTCCAACTTCATCTCTAAATCATTTTTTTTCCTTCAGTCGTCTTTTCTTCTGTGTTTCAGCAGATGCAGGTGTGCAGAAGGTTCTAGAGGAACATCAGATCAGTCTGAGGAGGAGATGTGAACATGTGGCTGAAGGAAGTGATGAAACAGGAAGTAGAACCCTCCTCAACAGGATCTACACTGATATCTACATCACAGAGGGACAGAGTGAAGAGGTTAATACCCAACATGAGGTGAAGCAGCTGGAGAGAGCTTCCAAGATCCAGAACTTCCATGGTTCTCCAATCAGGTGCCATGACATCTTTAAAGCCGTCCCTGACCAATATGGAGCCATCAGAGTGGTTCTGACCAACGGCGTTGCTGGTGTTGGAAAAACCTTCTCAGCGCAGAAGTTCACTCTGGACTGGGCAGAGGGCTTGGAGAACCAAGATGTCAGTGTGGTGGTTCTGCTTTCCTTCAGGGAGCTGAACCTGATCAGAGATCAGCAGCAC
>NW_015152443.1:44938-51956 GCF_000732505.1 Cyprinodon variegatus
TCTGGAGAAAGGAAACATCATGTTCTACCAAGAGGACCTGGAGCAGTGTGGTCTGGATGTCACAGAGGCCTCTGTGTACTCAGGAATTTGTACAGTGATCTTCCAGAAACTAGTCTACTGCTTTGTTCATCTGAGCATCCAGGAGTTTCTGGCTGCAGTCTACATGCTCCACTGCTTCACCAGCAGGAACACAGAGGTGGTGGAGAACTTGCTGGGAGGACAACACAGAGAAACATCTCTGGAGGACTTCATGAAAAAAGTCATGGAGAAATCCCTCAGGAGTCCAAATGGCCACCTGGACCTGTTTGCTCGCTTCCTTCATGGCCTCTCTGTGGAGTCCAACCAGAGCCTCTTAGGGGGCCTGCTGGGTCAGATGGAGAACAGTCCAGGAACCATCCAGAGAGTCATCAACAATCTGAAGGAGATGAACACTGGTGGAGTCTCTCCTGATAGAAGTATCAACATCTTCCAGTGTCTGATGGAGATGAAGGACCTCTCAGTTTATCAGGAGATCCAACAGTTCCTGAAATCAGAGAACAGATCAGAGGAGAAGCTCTCAGAGATCCAGTGCTCAGCTCTGGCTTACATGCTGCAGATGTCAGAGGTTCTGGATGAGTTAGACCTGGAGAAGTACAACACATCACACGGAGGACGGCTTAGACTGGTTCCAGCTGTGAGGAACTGCAGAAAGGCTCGGTGAGTCCAGATGTCTTCATGGTGTGATGCTGATTCAGCTCTATTGTCCTTCTGGTTCTTCTTCATGGTTCTAGTTGCTTCTGGACATTTTTGCTCTTTAACTCCTTCCTTTCTCCTTTGGATCATTTCAACCATTCAAACATCTAAACGTTCAGCTCCTTCAGGACAGCTCTGCTGGAGCATTTGGTGTTTAGAGATTTAGATCATTTTCAAAATATTCCACTTTTGATCAGTTTCCATCATCCATTAAAATGAATAGAAAACATTCAGAATGTAGAAAATCTGTTTTCTCTAAAGATCCAATCAGCCAGAGAACCATCAGAACATTTAAAGATCATCTTCACTAATTGGACTGTTAGCCCAGAATTCACCTTTTTAGTCTCTTTGACTGTTTTTTATAAAATCACTGTTTAGCTTTGATGGAAACTTGGACCATTCAGATCAATACATGCCTTGCTGCTGTTGCCAGGGAGATGAGTTGTTGGGATCCAGAAGCATCTTTTCTTCCTGCCACAGATTTCCCTCTGAGTTTGTAAATTAGAGCCAAAATGTGTTGATGAGTGTCTGTTTCAGAAAATGTCTTTTCTGAGTCCTAGTTTCTGTCAGATCCTGCCAAAGCTCTGAGAACTCTGCTTCCAGAGTTTGGAACCATTTTCCTCATCAACACTTCATCTGCAGCCTTTGTTAAAGCTGTTAGATGTCCTCCATAAAGACCTGTAGAGACATGAGCTTTAACACTTTAGACATTCCAGCCTCTTCTAATTACTGGGAGAACTTTCACTGCTTCCTGCCTTTGGAAATTCTCGGTCACATACTCGCCAACATTGGGTTGTGATAAATAGGGAGATGTTTTTTATCAGTGTTTTGCTCAACGGGGTAATTTTTTTTTTTTTTCTGGCCTTTTTATTTAAAAACTGATGAAGGAACATTATTCTGTAATTATAGTTTCTTTTACGTTTAATTAATGATTTTAAGGACAATGAAAAAAGCTGTTTTAATCATTGAAAAAAGAACCAGAGACTAAATGACCAGGCAGTTTCACTGCAATGCATTTAGTCTGCAGTATTGCAGATCACATTAAAAAGAGTGAACCCCTGACTGCCACCATCTAAAGGATTAATTGGCTGCTGCCATGAAGAAAAGCGGCCACAGCTGCTGATCGTGGACTTCAAATTAATGCAAAAAAAGAAGATGTATTGAAATTGTAATTTCATTTTAAAAAAAGTTGAATTTAATAAAAGCAGAGATTCATCCATAGCTGTACAGAAAAGCCTGTGGGTATATATGTCTCAGTATCTGGCTACCGGGTTGCCAGATACTGAGACATATATCCAGGGGCATAACCATCATCTCAGAAGTGAGGAGGACATATTTTTAAGAGTGATTTATCCGTCTCTGGCATCAATTTCACCTTTCCTTAGTGGCTTAAGCTCCACATAATCCCCAACAGCCACCGTTTAACACCAGGGGATGAGCTAGGCTGCTTCTTTAAACTATATACTAAAACATTTAGAGTTTTAGCTGCCAAACCTTATTTTAGTGAAATAATGAGCCTTGAACATCTTGAACTAGTAGCCAGAAGAGCCAAACACTGAACATCAGTAATCCTCCATTCCTGTGATCTAATAATTACTCAGCAAACAGCATTAAATGGGAGTGACAGGCTAACAGGCTAATAAGCCTCATCATTTAATTGAATGGTTTGTCCAGAAAAGGTTTCTGTGGATCAGCTCCTGTGTGAGATCCATCTGGTGGCGGAAGAAAGTATTGCAGAAACACATTGGATTTCAACATTATATATTGGTTTCACCTGTTCCAGACACTGTTTTGTTCTCAGATTTTCACTTTAAATAAATCAAAATTCATATTGATATGGGCTTTTCCAGCCCTACCTGCTGGGATTATTTCCAGCTACATTCATCCTCCCAGTTTAGATGTTCTTCATCCTCCTCATCATCACATCCTTCCATCTTCCAACGCTACAGGAGAAGCTTGTTAGAAACCATCACAGGTTTGACATCAGTAACCTTGGCTGATTTCATTAGAACTGACTTTATTCTCCTCTATTCACAGACTTGGTGGCTGTTTTCTCAATGAGGCTGAATGTGAAGTTGTGGCCTCAGCTCTGAAGTCCAACCTTCATCTGACTGAAGTGGAAATAGAGACGATCATTGGATCCTTTGGAGACTCTGATATGAAGCATCTGAGTGAGATACTGGAGAGTTCAATCTGCAAAGTGAAGAAACTGGAGTGAGTTTTCTCTGTTTATTCAATCTAAATCATTCACTGATACTTTAATGCTGATTTTAATTCATCATTTTATTCTAATATATTTTCTTTAAAAACAGCTGCTGTCCAAATGTCAGAATAACATTTCTCAGACTTTTTACCTTGTAAATGAATTAATTTCCTGCTCCAGATGTTCTAAATATTAAACTTTATTTTCCAGATGTTCAAAGTTTCAAATGTTTTGGACTAATGGAGGAAAATCAGCCAAATGATGTTAAGTAATGGTGGAGATGTTTCAGTTTGATTTGGGAAAGATTCAGATGATGAGACAAGATAAGATGGCTTTATTTCTCATTTCTGATTCACATCTTTCCATCCAGAATGACATTTGGTTCCTCTAGAGTAGAACCAGAACCACAAACATGTTAGAATAACTAGAATCAAATAAAATGATCTAAAAACTAATGTTTAGGAAGAAAAGACAAAGACATGAAATCTTTGTCCTGGAGCTGCTGTTCTGTTGGAGCGGGTCAAAGAGAACCCATCCTCTTCAATCTCTAAGCTTTCAGAGTCGCTTGGATACACAAATACTTAGTTACTGAACTTAAGCAGCTTTTTATTTCTGACTTATTTACTTTTTGTTTACTTTAATATGAGGAAAATAACCAATGGTCCTTGGACTAATGTTTATCACGTGCCGGGGTCACATATTCTGCTGGAATGTTTTAATGGAAAGTTTTAATCTGCATCCTGTTGAATTCAGCTAAAATTTTGTATTCTTTATTCAGATTTGATGGCAGCAGATTGTCAGAGATCAGCTCGGCTTCTCTGGGCTCAGCTCTGAAGTCTAATCCATCCCATCTGACAGAACTGGACCTGATCGGAACCAACCTGGACCCTGGAATAAAGGAGCTCAGTGGGTTTCTCCGGTCTCCCCTCTGCAAACTACAGAAATTGAGGTCAGATGTAGAATATTTGTTTATTCTAATAACATTACATCCAGTACATTACAGTACAGTAACATCACTTTGATCAGGGGCCCTCCTCTAAGTCACTGGTTCTCAACATTTTTGAGTTGTGACAACCACCCACCCCACCCCGCCACCACCAGATGCATGATTCTACTTAGGGAGAGTTGTAACCTCACCAGTTCCACTAATCAGGGATAACATACGAGTCACGTGAACTTTTCAGTGTTTACACGCTTCAACCCCAATCCCATGTTGTGATTGTCAAGGCTGGAAACAGACACATGCAGATACTTGGGAGAAAAAATAGATTTTGAGGTGAGAAAGTCAATTTTATGACCATGACTATATTTTGTTTAGTTCTTATACTGTTGCAGATAAAAGCATATTATTTACATTAGATGAAAGAGTAATTTTTCAGGCAAAATGTGATGCATTTGCTTGTGCTAAGTTTAAAACACTATGCTAGTACAGCTAGCTAAACATGGCTGACAGGGTTGGGGTGGGTTGTAACACATCTTTGAAAAGTCTTACAATCATCCCGTTACATACAACTAAGACCATTTATATTTTAATAATTTTACAGAATGCCTACGCAGTGGATATGAAAGACTGATAGAGGTTTGCCTCCAGATGTTTTAAAAAAAGTTATCTGATGAGGTCACAAAGAAGAGCCAGTCAGTCAGATCAGTTGTGAAGGCGCATGGGATCTGCCATGTAACACTTAGCAGATACTGCAAATCACTGCAGAAGCTGAGAGAACAGGGGTCCAGGGATCTTCCCAGTGTAGGTTACTGGAGCAGCAACACATTGGTTTGTGTTAGACCTACATGTTCAGTGTCCATAGACAGATTGTGTGGAGCTGCCAGTGTTCATCCTGCAACACTTAGAAGCAAAGAGCAGCTCAACTGTAGCTTTTCCTGCCGTCCCTCTCCTGGCCTCAACAGCTGAACAGTTAGATGCTGATCCTACAGCATCAATAACAAATATCCACGTTGGTCTGGAGGGAGCTGCCATTCAATGGGCATGAACCCCAGAGCTGAATACTAAATGGGTGATGTGTCTAAATCAGCAGCACTGCTGCCCTCTATAGGAGGGAATGAGGAAGGTCAACTATCCCTCTATCTCCCGTCTTTAAAGAAAATATACACAATATACTTGTAAGATGAAAAAATGATAAAGGGAAAAATAATCAGATTTAGTTTCAGCAATAAACATTTTCACAAACATTTTTAAAGTCAGAGAATCTCAGAAACTGATTAAATAGATTTTAATGAATCTGTCAAATGATCAGATCCTAAAAACACATTTGATTATTTTTTTTCATGATGAGAGATTTCCAAAACATGAAATAAACTGATTGAGCTGTAACTTCCATTTTTCCTGCTCTGAGTCAGTATTAAGGTTTAATCTCTATCTTTGGTCTGGATTGATCCGTTTCTTTCTGTTCCTGTGATCAAAGACGCACCATCTGCTGCTCTGAAATCAGCCCTGTTCTCCTGCTGCAGGGTTATTTGCTTCTTGTTGTTTTTATTTCTGTGTAATGATGGAGGCAGGCCGACATCCCTGGACTGAGCAGCTTTTCTGCCCGTTAAAGGAAAAACAAACTGCCAGTCTGTCCCTGCATGGAGCTCCTAGTTTACAGTCACGGGCCTGTGTTCCTGAACAAAGTCCAGTCCTCTGGAGGCCAATAAACAGACTTTCACCACTTAGACATCAGCTAGAAAAGAAAAGTTGCTGCTCTGTGCAAATTAGCTGCTAAAAGAGCCACTTCCTGTCAACTTTGAGCTGAAATCATGGCGCTCTGCCTCACATCACCTCCCTGATCAGAGAAAGTGAGAGTTTATTTACAGTCACTTAGAAGAACAGCATGAAGTGAGAAATATGAGGAGGGAAAGAAGATCACCTGGTCAAATCTGCTTTTCGTCTGTTCAGCTTGGAGCTCGAAATAAAAATAGTTGTTGGGAGTTTTTTATTTAAAGGGCCTCTATCCTGTAAAATCCACTTGTTAAAGTATTTAACTAAGTGAAGGCCCTGTCCTGCAAACCTTACTGTCATTTTCCACCTTTGGAGCCATTTGAATAGAGAGTTTTGTTCCTGTAGTTTCTAGCGACTCCTCTGGGCTTTATCTCCATCTCTGCATGGTAGCAGCTGCGTGCCAGTGTTATACTATATTCAGTGACCCTGGCCAAAGAGAGAATGTGTTCAGTGATGCTGTATGATTGGGCCAGCACAGTGTCAGTGAGGAAAATAACCAATGGTCCTTGGACTAGTGTTTATCACGTGCCGGGGTCACATATTCTGCTGGAATGTTTTAATGGAAAGTTTTAATCTGCATCCTGTTGAATTCAGCTAAAATATTTTATTCTTTATTCAGATTCTGGCACTGCAGTTTGTCAGAGATCAGCTGGGCTTCTCTGGTCTCAGTTCTGAAGTCTAATCCATCCCATCTGACAGAACTGCACCTGAGAGGAACCAACCTGGACGCTGGAATGAAGGAGCTCAGTGGGTTTCTCCAGTCTCCCCTCTGCAACCTACAGACATTGATGTAAGATGTAGAATATTTGTTTATTCTAAAGTAGTGCTACCACAGGTCATACATTCCTGCTGCCACCAGACTCTACAATGCAACATTACAATGGCAATAACTTGTGTAATATCTAATGTGCAATTACTATTTAATACCCTGTACCATAACCTGTTTCTTTATATTTTATAACCACTGTTTATACTGTATAAACCTCCATGCACCTTTACTTTCCTTCTGTCTGGAGTGTGATTTCTCCTCTCTGCTGAAGTCAGCAGGTCTTTATTGGAGCAGCAGCATGTTGGCATTAATTTTAATGATTGCTCTTTAACTGCTTCTGTTGGACTGTTCTAACCTGCATCCTGTTGGATCAGCTCACATCTTTCTATTCTTTATCCAGATTGATTGGGTGCAGTTTGTCAAAGATCAGCTGTGCTGCCCTGGTCTCGGCTCTGAAGTCAAACCCCTCACATCTGGAACACCTGGACCTGAGTGGCAACAACCTGAAGGAGTCAGATGTTCAGCAGCTGCAGGATCTTGTAGAGAGTCCAGACTACAAACTGAAGCGTCTGTAAGTAGATGGTTGGAGTGAGTCCAG
>NW_015152443.1:53405-55775 GCF_000732505.1 Cyprinodon variegatus
GTGAGTCCAACTGCTCCACAGCTGCTCTGAACAGGACTGAAGTCCCTGCTGCTCTTTATCCTGGATGTGCTGCATCACTGACTGACAGCTGATGGAGAGAGAGAGGCTGGAAACACTCACTGATCTCCTCTCTTCATCCTTCTTCTCTCTGCAGGAAGTGGAGGTGATGATCTTAGTGGAGTAGAGAAGCTGATCTGTTTCCTGATGATCCTCAGAGGTTGAAGCTGCGGCGGTTTGAGTTTAAAGAGACTCTGACTGGATCCTGATGATGTCTGAGTTTAGAGATTTTTCTCCTCTTTCTTTGATTCTGTCTGTCATTTAGTGTGTGATATTGTTTTTCTCTTTGGAACAATGGAGATGAAATTCAAACTAAGCTGCATTTAGTGGCTCCATGGAGGTTTGATCTGAATCTGATCAAACTGTAAAGTTGATATTTTTTCCCTCTGATTCATTTTCAGCCTGTAACCCAGAAATCTAAAATAAATCTCAATTCTAAAGTTTTCAGGCTGCATGTTTGCTTCATTGTGATGCAGTTTTTGGATGTTTTTGATTCTATTCCAGATGTTTCATGCAGATGTTTGGGCGGCTCTGCTCCTCTGATCTGTTGCTGCAAACAGCTCAGTGAGGAAATGATGGTTTATCCAATCAGAGAATGAAGCTTTTCTTCAGGAGTTTCAATCAGATCTTTCTGATTTCCTTCTCTCTGAAGGTCAAATATCATAAAGTTTCTTGTCCTCCAGCAATTCAGTCTGACCAGGATTATTGTGTTGAAGGCAGAGCTGTAATAATCCTCAAAGAGCATCCAGACATAGCTCTGCTGCTGCTCCAGGTGGTTCAGTGCAGAGTGGAGAGCTACGGCGATGGCGTCCTCTGTGGATCTGTTCACCTGCTATGTGAACTGGTGGAGTCCAGGTCTGGGGGGAGATGGTCCTTGATGTGCTGAAGAAACATTCTCTCAAAGCACCTCATGATTAGCAGAGTGAGGGCCACCAGGCGGTAATCATTCAGGCTGCTGATGGGAGATTTCTTCACAACCTGTTTAAAAAATGCTAGCAGAGACTCATTCTTTTCTAATGAAGCTCTTTAGCCATTTGACTCTGACGGCGCCGTTCATTGGACCAAAATCCATCACATTCAGACGTCCTTCTTCCAAAAATTCACTACATCAGATCTTCTAGTGTAATGGCATATGTTTCTCCAAAATCAAATTAAAATTGTCTTGATTTCTCCTCTTAATCACTTATATATATAACGAGTATGCTGGGTAAATAAGCCCAGAGACACCTTCCATTTTAGTGAGTCAAATATGTCCAAAAAATAGATCAATCTCTCTGGAGCCAACTGTTGAAAATGATTGAAGTTTTCTGAATGTTTCTTTCTATGTGTGATACTTCTCTTAATTCATTATCCTTGGAAATATTGATGCCTAAAAATTTAACCTCTTTCTGGATTGAAATATAACAAACAGCGTTAAGTAAACTATCATGAATAGTCATCATTTCACATGTCCTTATATTCAGAATGTCGGCCAGAAGCTTTAGAAAACTTTGGATCTAAAAACATGCCTGTGTCATCTACAGTGATGGGACTAACGGCGTTGAAAGTAACGGCGTTACTAACGCCGTTACCTTGTTTTAGTAACGAGTAATCTAACTAAGTACTTTGACTGTAACTATAACGCAGTTACCATTGCAGACACCCCGTTACTGCGCATTACTCAGGTCGCACAATTAACCTTCTTTTCATGATAGGACTCGTGCGCAGCTGCATGAAGCTGACACCCCACCCACGTCAAAAAACTCTGCAAATAGACTGAATGGTTAGTGCAACGTTAGTGCAGATTTGTGCAGAAAAAAATATTGTTTGTGCTACTTTTGTTTAACAGATATTAAAGATTATTTTTTAGGTCATCCAGGCGCGCCTTGTCATGAGAGAGGGGAGGATGAGAATGGCTGATGTATAGTGAGATTCCGTCTGTCAGTTGGGTAGGTGGGTGTTTCCGCTGGTGGGTGTCAACGTACAGCACACACAGAGAGATGGAGAGTGAGGATGACTCCAGAAGCAAAACAGCGTTTTCCACATGGAAATACCGGTGTTACGTGGAGCTGCGTTTCCCCACCACATAACGGTTCCCTCTGCATCTCCACACAGCGCAGGCGGCAAGAGTCACCGCGCAAGCGACAGGAAACGTGCATTCTCGCTAAAGGCGCGCAACAGTCGCCCTGTGCTCGCGCCACAGGAGAACTATGGAGAGCGTGAACGATCAAATGAAAGGGAGAAATCTGGATGGATGGATGGATGGATGGACGGATGGATGGATGGATGGATGGATGGACGGACGGATGGACGGACGGATGGACGGACGGATGG
>NW_015152443.1:56264-59367 GCF_000732505.1 Cyprinodon variegatus
GCAAAAGTAACGCAATAGTTACCTTTACTAGTAACTAGTTACTTTTATTGTGGAGTAACTCAGTTAGTAACTCAGTTACTTTTTGGGAGAAGTAACTAGTAACTATAACTAATTACTTTTTCAATGTAACGTGCCCAACACTGGTCATCTGCTAGCTGAGGAATTACCAGGGGGGTTCCCATCATTTTTAAAACCATAGAGAAAAGTTCTGCCACAATAATAAACTACAGAGGAGAAGCAGGACAGCCCTGGCATATTCCTCTTTGAATGCTAAAACTTTTAGCTGTTCCAGAAGGCAGAGATGTTGAACTATGGATGTCTGTGTAAAGCAACGTATTGGTTTTTATAAATCTTTCCCCAAAGCCAAAACACTCCAATGCTTCTATAATCAATGGGAGCTTAACCACATTGAATGCTTTCTAAAAGTCCAAAAACAGAACGGCCCCATCATCCTCCCCCAGAGCCCCATCATCCCCCCAGAGGCTCATTATTCAGCAGATCTAAAAGCAGTGTCACATTATTAGGAATAGATCTGTCTTTAAGAAGAAAAGATGGTGTATCGCTTATTATCTGAAATAAACCATCTATTAATCTGCCTGCAATCACATGTGTAAATATTTTCTAAGTGACTGGATGAAGATTTTCAATGCATCTCTGATAATTTGCTGGTTTTGGAATGAAAGTAATGAGTCCCTATTTCATTGTAAATGTTAATGAATTGGTAAATAATGTTATTCATCGGTTCATAAAGGAAATTCTTTAGTTCTTCCACAAAATATTTGTGAAATACTGTAGTTAAACCGTCTCAATGCTTTCCCAGTAGCTGGTTTTTGTGACATCAGACTTTCTTTAAAGGTGAAATCTATTCTTTGGAAAATGTTTTTTAATCTCTGCTAGAAAAATATTTGAGTTCACAGAACTGTACTCTGATGAATATTAATTGGAGTAAAAATCTGTATATTTCCTCTGAGATCTCTTTATCTGATCATATCTTTTTAAGCTGATTGGTGCGTTTTCTGTCGTCTATAATTAATAATTTTATATTTTTCCTTTCTTGCCTTTTTTTTCTAGATTGGAAAAATTTATTTTTTTCACCTTCTATCCATTTAGCTCTAGATCTAATGTAAGCCACATTTGTCCTTTATGATATATAACATCTAAATGATTTTTATAATATTACAAAGTCACATTTGTCAGATTCAGTCATTTCAGTTTAGCTGCATAAATGAATCATTTTGCACCAATTTACTCTCAAAGTCTTTTTGCTGTTTGCATTTGAATTTACTAAATGCTACTGAAAATTCTCCAAACCTGAATTTAAAGTGTTCCTATCTCTTCCTGAGGTTACCAATAGTCTGGTCATTTTTCATTTCATGTATCAATTCTTTAATTACTCAAACATATTTTTCATCTTTTAATAAGTCAGCATTACATTTCCTGTAATCTTTTTTAAATTTGTTTCAATAACTGAATGAATGTGAGTGATATATCACAGTGATCTGTTAGAGGAGCCACAGAAATAGGAAGATGTGAAAGGTATCTGACAGCTTCTGGTGTAGTTAACCATAAATGGATCTGATGTGGTTCTGCCATTACTTTTGATCCATGTGACCGCATCAGGGTTTCTGTATCCATCCTTCTACCAGGTTATCAGGATTAATAAATTCCCCCCTACCACAACAAAGTTTGAATAGCTCATTTCCCTATATTCAGAAATAATATCATCTAACTTTGACATTAACAAGTTGTTTTGACTAGTATTTGCATCCCCATAAACATTGCCCAAAATGACAAAATACCCTTGAACATTAAAGAGAAGAAGCATCCAGTGAGCCAGTTCATCAGCTTTAGTAGCATCGACCTTTGCAGGATATTTATTAACACAGATGGCTAAACTTGAAGAAAGTTTGGCTCAATAAGATCTTTTCTCCCCTCTGGTTTGACCACAAGGGGGCGTCTGTGTGACAGGAGACGGTCTCCTGCAGAAAGGTGCAGTGAGCTCCTTGGCCTTTACGAGATTAAAAATAATGCTTTACTTTCCACTCTATCCACAAGTCCTCTAGCATTTAAATAAAAGACACATTTGAACATTAACAAAGCTGTTTGAACAATAACACCTCGACATAAAGAAGAAAAACAGTCATTCAAGCAGTAAAGTTGTATTTTTCCTTCCACCATGAAAGGAATGGAGTGAAGTGGATGAACCTGCAGTGCAACAAATCCTCTGTTCAACAGACTCAGACTCCAAAGCAGCTTCTTCTCCTTTCAATCTTTCACTTCAGCAGCATTCAGTTCTAGAGCTTTGGCCACACTGTTGATCATTACTGGATTCTGGGTTAGTGTTGTGTTCACATCTGCCATCTTTTCATTCTGGCTGTCAATAGATCTTCCATTGTTGCCTTTGGTTTGGAGGGTCTGAGGAGCACAGGGAGGAGAAAAGGAGTGCTCTGAGGGAGGAGACAGCTGAGGAGAGCTGCTTTTATCAGACCACATTGATTTAGGATTTGATTATCATTCAGGCGGTAGTTAGCTGCTGTCGCTCTGTCAGCGAGCTTCTAATAGCTAGCTGCTAAATACTTTGGAGCTCTCTAAAACTCTGCTTGAATAAATGAATGAATGAATGAATGAATGAATGAATGAATGAATGATCAGGAATGTATTTCAGACATTTTTTCTGACAGACAATAAATGAATCAACCAAATGCACACAAATAGAGACTAGTTAACATAAACCAAACCAAACACCGATTTGCAAACTAACTAAATTCACCTGAACATAAATAGAAACAAAACCCTCCACCCAATTAACCTGTCGGTATTTACAGCCAGATAAATTACATCCATTGCTTGTATTTAGAGTAAACATGACAATGATGCATTGATGCTGAAACTGATTAATATTAAACCTTTTGGGAATTCCAAGAACTTGATCAATAGTAGTGCATGAACTTCAAACTTCTTATCTTGTTGATTGATCAATAATGTTTTAGAATCTGGCAGAGAGTGAACAGATTGTCTGACTGACCAAGAGATACTAGAGCAGCAGTTCCTCTGCTGTCCTTCTGCAGCTTCTTCTGGGAGAGGATTGGGGACTTACAGTATA
>NW_015152443.1:59669-60903 GCF_000732505.1 Cyprinodon variegatus
ATATATATAAAATAATGTGTATATATATATATGTATATGTATATATGTGTATGTGTATATATACACTGCCCGGCCAAAACAAAATTCGCCACCAAAAAAAGGTCATTCACTCTAATACTTTGTTGGACCGCCTTTAGCTTTGAATACGGCACGAATTCGCTGTGGCATTGTTTCGATAAGCTTCTGCAATGTCAAAAGAGTTACATCCATCCAGTGTTGCATTAATTTTTCACCAAGATCTTGCATTGATGATGGTATAGTCTGACCGCTGTGCGAAGCCCTCTCTAGCACGTCCCAAGGATTCTCAATGGGGTTGAGGTCTGGACTCTGTGGTGGCCAATCCATGTGTGAAAATGATGTGTCATGCTCCCTGAACCCGTCTTTCACCCGATGAATCCTGGCATTGTCATCTTGGAATATGTCTGTGCCATCAGGGAAGAAAAAGTCCATTGATGGAATAACCTGGTCATTCAGTATATTCAGGTAGTCAGTTGATCTCATTCTTTGAGCACATACTGTTGACCAATAGGAGGTTTGTACCTATCTGCTTAGTTAAATCTAGGTGGCGACTTTCTTTTTGGCCGGGCAGTGTATATATATATGCATGTATATATATATATGTATATGTATATATATATATATATATATATATATATATATAAATACACACTCTGAAATGAGCATCAGACTGAGCTTTGTGCTGTTCATGGAAGATTGCCCCGACTAAATGATTACATTTTTTTCACAGAGCATTATGTCCACAAGGAGGAGAAGGAAAAAGCCCATAGATGACGCAAAGACATATATTCTGTCTTGCACTGACAAGGATGGGTTTATTTCGAGATTCATTGACAGTTGTAAAGGTAAGTGACAGAAGATTCCTTGACACAACTTGTGCATTTCAGAAGCAATTGGTAATATGGGGCCTTTAAAAATAAATGTCATAATTCATGTAGAATTTCTTTTAAAAGCTGGACTTTCTCCTTCAATTCTGTTCTTTTTAAAAAACTTTAAAGTTACTTTACTTACATCAAGCCTGTGTAGCATCAACTACCATGACCACTGTGCTGTTGTTGAAATCTGTTGAAATGCAGGAGGCCACATGCTCCATCAGAGAAGATGCAGATCTGTCCAGCTTTGAATTTTTTTTCCCACAGTAACTATTTGGGTCAATTTACAATTCCCAAATTAACTTGATGAAAATTTGTTTGTTCTTTTGGTTTTGTGGAAGAAA
>NW_015152444.1:0-736 GCF_000732505.1 Cyprinodon variegatus
TGGCATCACCATGGCATCCCCGTGGCATCCCCATGGCATCACCATGGCATCACCATGGCATCCATGGCATCACCATGGCATCCCCGTGGCATCCCAATGGCATCACCATGGCATCCGTGGCATCACCGTGGCATCCCCATGACATCCGTGGCATCACCATGGCATCCCCATGGCATCACCATGACATCACCATGGCATCCCCGTGGCATCCCCATGGCATCACCATGGCATCCCCATGTCATCACCGTGGCATCACCATGGCATCCGTGGCATCACCATGGCATCCCCATGGCATCCGTGGCATCACCATGGCATCCGTGGCATCACCATGGCATCCCCATGGCATCACCATGGCATCCCCGTGGCATCCCCATGGCATCACCATGGCATCCCCATGTCATCACCGTGGCATCCCCATGTCATCACCGTGGCATCCCCATGTCATCCCCGTGTCATCACCATGTCATCACCATGGCATCACCATGGCATCCGTGGCATCACCATGGTATCACCATGGCATCACCATGGCATCCGTGGCATCACCATGGCATCACCATGGCATCACCGTGGCATCCCCGTGGCATCACCATGGCATCACCATGGCATCACCATGGCATCCGTGGCATCACCATGGCATCCCAATGGCATCACCATGGCATCCCCATGTCATCACCGTGGCATCACCATGGCATCCGTGGCATCACCATTGCATCCCCATGGCATCCATGGCCTCAAA
>NW_015152444.1:3319-4081 GCF_000732505.1 Cyprinodon variegatus
ATCCCCGTGGCATCACCATGGCATCACCATGGCATCACCATGGCATCCGTGGCATCACCATGGCATCCCAATGGCATCCCCGTGGCATCACCATGGCATCACCATGGCATCACCATGGCATCCGTGGCATCACCATGGCATCCCAATGGCATCACCATGGCATCCCCATGTCATCACCGTGGCATCACCATGGCATCCGTGGCATCACCATGGCATCCCCATGGCATCACCATGGCATCCCCATGGCATCACCATGGCATCCATGACATCACCATTGCATCCATGGCATCATCATGGCATCCCCATGGCATCCATGGCATCCCAATGGCATCACCATGGCATCCATGACATCACCATGGCATCCATGACATCACCATGGCATCCATGGCATCCATGGCATCCCCATGGCATCACCATGGCATCCCCATGGCATTCCCATGGCATCACCATGGCATCCATGGCATCACCATGGCATCACCATGGCATCATCATGGCATCACCATGGCATCCATGGCATCACCATGGCATCACCGTGGCATCACCATGGCATCACCATGGCATCACCATGGCATTCCCATGGCATCACCGTGGCATCCCCATGGCATCACCATGGCACCCATGGCATCACCATAGTTTTACGGTGTGGGATCTTCGGACGGCCAGTTGAGTTTCCCCCACCCCCCAACACAGCTGAGGATATGGTGAAGGTGTGTGCGGTCCTGCACATCTAACTCACTCACACAGACGAGACAGCAAGCCAAT
>NW_015152444.1:7684-9270 GCF_000732505.1 Cyprinodon variegatus
GCTTCCAGCCGGCTGGGAGGCAGCGGGAGCCACGGAACCGGGACGCCTGCGGTTCTGGAGGCGGTAGGGTTCTGTTAGAGATGAACCGAACCGAACCGATGGTTCAGAGGAATAGAGAAACTCCTGCAGAGCTGCTGCTGCCCCGGAAACGACGTTTCCTGTGTTTCTTCTTCTTCTTCTTTACATTTCTGGCGTTTGGCAAACAACAGATTGATGCTTTTCCGCCACCTACTGGAATGGAGTGTGAATCGGAATGACTCCATAGAACTAACAAATATGTTATTTTCAGATATCCTAATATTATTCTGTAAATGTTACTGTCTGAATGACTGCTTAATATTTCAAATAAATCTAATTTAACTTTCACTTTCCTTAAATTTTGAATGAATTGATGTCTCTCCTCATATTTATTACAGTAAAACATGACATCTTTCCCACAATATTCCCATTTACCATCCCTATGGTTGCCTGAGATGAACAGAGTTCTCTTTAATCCAATGTGACTAAATCTCAATCGAGAAATAAATGTTTCTTCTCTTGTTGTTCTTCTCATGTCTCTATTACTAAACCCATCATATTTATTCTATAAAGTATCTGTTGTTGTTCTATAAAAATATCTGGCCTGCTTTCTGACTGATTATACTGCAAACTAATTAAGGATGAACTAGAATCTGAACAATTAACTGAGCTTAACTTCTTCAGCCCATTGAATAGCTAATATAATTTTAATCATTTCAGTCCATCACTTATTCTTTTCTTAATTTTAACATTTAATTCTGGTATTATTAAAGCTACTGCTATTTGATTTGTTTTTGTTGATTTATTAATATATCCCTGTACGTTTCTTCTGCTTCTTCTTCTTTAAGGGATATTATTGGAGGTTGGCAGGAAACGAAATGGCGCATTAGCGCCACCACCTGGTGTGAATCTGAATGGCTACTACTTGTACTGAACAAAACAAAACAAAATAAACCAAATCAAAATTAGACTAAAATCCTCTCAATTACATTGATTAATCTAAGCTAATGCAAAACAATTACATAACACTGGTCTATTGAGTTCTTTCTAAGGATTTCTATTAAATCAAAATGTATTCTTTCCTTTTTATGATTTTGAAGCATTTCTCTCCTTTTTCTTTCCTATTTCTTACAGTGAACCATAACATGTTGGATTGTCTCTTGTTGCTCACAGTATTCACACCTACCACTGTTATGTTTACCTATTGGGAATAAAGTGCAGTTTATTCCTGTGTGCCCAAACCTAAGGCCGTTTATCCAACTGTACTCAGGTCGTCATCATCCTCAGCCCTGGCACTGTTCCAGTTCACTAGAACAGCAGACAGAGGCTGTGTTCGAATTCATGGGCTGCAGACTGGATCCTTCGAAGTCCGTGAAAATAAGGAGAACGGAAGTGTTTTAGCTGTGAATTCAAACAGGTCTACCCTTCGGCAGGTTTTACCGCCGTAGACTATGTTGCTAGCAACCGTGAAAGTTGAAACACAAAGAAGGAAAAGAATGAAAACGTAAATTTAAAAAAAACTTTTTTCTTGTAAAGTGAACAAAGACTGATGAGAATCCAGAGAGGAA
>NW_015152444.1:11187-12752 GCF_000732505.1 Cyprinodon variegatus
ATCGAGAAATAAATGTTTCTTCTCTTGTTGTTCTTCTCATGTCTCCGGTTTTCTTTTGAATTTTATAAAACCAACCTCCTTGTTTTCCTCTCTCCCATTCCTTTTGCCATGTATCCTTCATTTCTGCTTAATTAACGATTAAACTTTTGATTTATTAAAATTAATAATTAAATCCCCTGATAATATTTTAATCATTTCTTTTGTATAAACTGAAAGTCCATCACTTATTCTTTTCTTAATTTTAAAATTGAATTCTACTATTATTAAAGCTACTCCTATTTGATTTGTTTTTGTTGATTTATTAATAAATCCCTTTAAAGTTCTTCTGATTTTTCTTCTTTATGGGATATTATTGGAGGTTGGCAGGAAAGGAAATGGCGCATTAGCGCTGGTGTGGATCTGAATGGCTACTACTTATACTGAACAAACTGCTTGTAGCGACAGTGTAGAGGAAAAACTCCCTTTTTAACAGGAAGAAACATAACACCTACTGCTGTTATGTTTACCTATTGGGAATAAAGTGCAGTTTAATCCTGTGTGCCCAAACCTAAGGCTGTTTATCCAACTGTACTGATGTGCTCATGTCGTCATCATCCTCAGCCCTGGTATTGTTTTCAGTTCACTAGAACAGCAGACAGAGGCTGTGTTCGAATTCATGGGCTGCATCCTCCAAGGACGAGCTCTACCTGAACTGGATGCTTGGAAGTCCGTGAAATTAAGGAGACCTGAAGTGTTTTAGCTGTGAATTCAAACAGGTCTACTCTTCCGCATGTTTTACCGCCGTAGACTATGTTGCTAGCAACCGTGAAAGTTGAAACACAAAGCAGGAAAAGAATGAAAACCAAACTTTTCAAAACTGTTTATTTCTTCTTTCTTGTAAAGTGAACAAAGACTGATGAGAATCCAGAGTGGAATAAAAGTTCCAACCACCGGGAGCNTCTGATGTTGCTGCTATTTTCAAATATCCATTACTGTAAAAATGTCCATAGCTGCATATTGGTTATTTTTAGTTTGATGTTGTTAAAACACTTTACAGGATTTTATTGTTTATATTTTAACTCTTCCCTATCATGTTATTCTTATAAATTTTTCTTAGGTCAGGGCTAATGTTATCCTGTCCGCAGCCGTCAGGGCTAATGTTCGCCCGTCCGCAGCGGTCAGGGCTAACGTTATCCCGTCTGCAGTGGTCAGGGCTAACGTTATCCTGTCCTCAGCAGTCAGGGCTAACATTATCCTGTCCGCAGCAGTCAGGGCTAACGTTATCCCGTCTGCAGCGGTCAGGGCTGATGTTAGCCCGTCCGCAGCGGTCAGGGCTGATGTTCACCCGTCCACAGCGGTCAGGGAAACACCGACTTGCCCGGATATATAAAAAAAAAAAATAACAAAAGAGCTTCTATAAGAAATTCATGAAAAACACTCCCATAACCTTAGAGGCATTAATGTTTATACTGGCACTAGGGTTACCACCTCTCAGAAACGGAAATAAGGAACGTGGGGGTCCTGGAAACTTCATTGTTACGGGGGTCTGGTGGTAATCTCTCGGAAAATGTTGTATTTCTTAGATG
>NW_015152444.1:16142-17710 GCF_000732505.1 Cyprinodon variegatus
GTGTCCCGTTTCAGCTCAACACAGAACCATACTTTTATTGTGTTCTTTGAGGGTGACTTGTATTTCTTGAAATAAGCTACACCCAATTAAAATAATTGATAAACGGAAATGTTAAGTTTGCACAGTATGATTGCTCACAGAAATCCTCTCACAAAACCAATGCCGTGCTTGGCCTGGTAGGAGTTTTTGGGCTATAGGGAAGATTACCTGTATTGTATTTTATATTTTTTTTATTGGCTTATGAGCAGTTTGTAGAACTAGAACTAAACACGAGGACCGTCCCCAGGAAACCTTCACAAATGCCCCAAGAAGAGAGATTACCGAGTGGAGAATGCTTTAGACAGACAACATCATAGGGGGAAGGAGAATCAAGAACAGTAGAACTCTAAGCGCTAGCTACAAGACGTAGGGATACAGAATCAGACATGGGTCATGCTCGCAGCAGTAGCGTCGTTCTGTGCTTAAGTGCCACCGAAATTACTGATTTTTTAGTTATTCATGAAAATACGGAACAACTAGCATCCCTTATCAGTTCTATACGGGACGCGTAATTTAACTGTCAAATACAGGCCGATTCCGTCTTTGAAGTGACGGGTGGCAGCCCTAACTGGCACTTACATTTTTTTTTTTTTCAATTAGCCTTTTACCTTTTTTTCTTGTTAGCTTTTTTCCAAATTAAATTCAAGAAGGTAATCTATCATTCAAGGGCTCATCTAATGGGTCAAATGCCAAAATAAGATGACAGCCATGTAGCAGTGTATTTGGATGGCTGGATATAGATCTATTGCTGCAAGTCATCAAAAACGCAAACTTACAACTATAAAGGGTTAAATAATCATAACATATTTCTTTAGTTTAAGCCATCGGCTTGTAGCTGAATTCAAAATTAGCAAAAAAATTAAAGCCACTGAAATCATTCCCTAAATGTTTGATCATTTTAATAGCCCCAGAACCATAACTGACATTTGCTGTTGTTACCAACTGAACAGCAAAGTAACATCAACAATAGGGAAATGTTAATTAGCTGTTTGCTCAGTAATTATGAGCACATAGTTTATATGAATCATTCATAAAAGGTAAAGTTCATGAAAAAAAGTTCACAGCTTTGCATTTGTTTCAAATTTATTGAGATTCAGAAATCAAACATTATTAAATGTGATCATTTCATTTCCATGATAAAAATGACAAAACAATAACAAATGTTACACAAGGTCCGATTCAAACCAGTGGTGCCTCCAGAAATGTGGGGCCAGATGGGGCCACTTAAAATCTTGGGATGGCCACTAAAACTAAAAGCCATCATTTCGGGGTTTGAATCTACTATAGTGGTAAACCTGCCTGTAGAAATCAGAAAGACCTCAGTAAACAGGATGGGATGAAATGCTAAACTAATGCTACTACAATTTACACTGGCCAGTGGGGTGGCCAGTGGGGTGGCCAGTGGGGTGGCCAGTGAGCTAGCCAGTAGGGTGGCACCACTGATTCAAACAAACCAGAAACCGTTATAAAGAACCCAAAGCAGACTTAAAAACTGGACAGCAGATGGAGGGAGCACTAATGCCTGCGTT
>NW_015152444.1:19776-21389 GCF_000732505.1 Cyprinodon variegatus
TTGAGTGAATACAGGTAGTCGGTCATCTTCTCAACATAGGGATCTGTGACTTCCAGGGAGGTGAAGACAAAGCAGAGAACATCCTCTTCATGATCCTGGACCTCAGCAGTCAGCTCCGACTCTTTCAGGATGATCTTTGCATCTTTCATTGCCTTCACGCAGGAATCGATCACGCTGGTTTCTCTTTCACTGTTTGTCATCCATTTCTCTAGTTTTTCAGAAGAGAACGGAGAGTTCTCTCTGTCTATGAATAACTTCAGTAACTCCTTCTCTTCTTCCTTGCCAGCTCTGATAGCCGGCAGTTTCTTTGCGTATGTTTCTTTAAGTTTATCTGCATAACAGTTTGAGACATTTTGGAAGTTTGTCAATCTCTCAAAAATGGGCGGGAAAGAATGGCTGTCTTCCAGACAGTCATTGCATCTCATCTTCAGGTTGTGAAAATCTTCCAGGGCATCTTGGACCTTTATGGCCATGCCAGGACTGAGCTCGGAAACAAGCTCAGCAGCCGACGGAAGCAACTTTTTCAGCGGCATCATCCAGACCTTCTGTGGACGACTGTTTTCATTCTTTTCTCCCAGCAGTTTTGGAAGGTGTTTGTAGGTCTTCAGAGCTTCTGTGAATGTTGTAGGGTTGCTTTCAGGAATTACGTCCCCATAGAACTTGCAGGTAAATTGCTCATTCAGAGATCTCTCTTGCTTAGATTGTTTGACGCTAACTTCAGCTTCCATTCCAAAGCCACCCTTGCTAACTGCAGCTTGAAGGCTTCCCTCAATCTTGCTTTTACTGCTCACATCTAATTTCTGACTGTCAAGCACAAAGAAAACATTAACGCCATAACTGATAGCAGTGACCACGTGTGTAGCCATACTCATCAGGTCATCATCTACTCTCAGATGGGTCTTCATCTCAGCAGGAGACATGGTGAGGTGTTTGTAGACGGTAGTAGCTTTGTATTGAAGCGTCACTCTACACTGATGTTTGGAACTTTTCTGATCATTCAGGTACTTAGCAGATCCTCCAACTTTAACCAATCCACCCATGAAACTGGCCTTCAGGGAGGCACTGACGTCCATCACAGAGGACCTCTCCTCCAGGGAATCCGAGGCGGAGATTTTAAAATCACTGCTCTGGTGATTCTCCTTTTCGGTCATGTCCTCTAGAGTTTTGTCATCCCACAGTGTGACACCTTTAAGGCATTAAACCACAAAGAAAAGATGTTACCAGCCTGATAATCTATAATTTTAACTACTAAAATATTGAAAGAATTCTATAAAATGAATTTCTAGAATCAAAATTAATTGACTTTTCTGGAGGAGACCAAAAGTTATACATTTAATAGGAACTTGTGCACTCTTCTATGGTGGTTTTTCTTAACTGCCAAACCCCAGATGTCATTTAGACGTTGGTTTTTATGCTAAATCTGGTCGATCCGTCATAGTCTTGATTTAGTGCAGAAATAATTGTTGAAAATTGGGCTGTGTTTGGACGGTCTGGTTTGGTCCTACCTTAGTCCAATAGTAGATGTTGAAAAGACGTTGCAAACCCAGTTCTCACTTTTCAACACTAGGCTTAAAACTTTCCTTTTTGATAAAGCTTCTAGTTAGAGTGGCTCA
>NW_015152444.1:24477-25834 GCF_000732505.1 Cyprinodon variegatus
AATCCATCTGGTGGAGTCAGGTTAGCCCAATGGAGCTTTGGCTGAAACATGGAGATATCTCAGGTGTTTCCATTAACAAACATATTCACATGCAGTTTTAATTGTATTTTCTATTCAATGGAAACAGCGGAACTACAGGACTTTTCATTCTTTAATTTACTAGAATATCAACAAAGTTTGCGCACATTTGAATGGAAATGGAAATTCTTTAATGTTCTCAGGTCAGTGCTTTTGTGGGAACAAATGGAGTGGTCTAAAGCAGGCCTTAAGATTCAGTGCCCTCCTTTAGATGTTCCAACGGCTTCAACACACCTGAATGAAATGGCTGAAGTATCTCCTCAGGGCACAGAGTTCTACACAGGCTGCTAACGAACTGATTATCTGACTTACATCTAAAAGTTGCAGAACACCTGAGATTAAGGGACACTAAGGAACCGCTTATCTAAAGAGAAGAATCTCAAATGTTCATTTCACTGATATTTTAACTAAATAAACTTGTTTCTGCTCCGTTCTGTTTGGGAAAGTCTACTTTATATCAGTTTTGTTTGGTTTTTTATCACAGGGTTTTATGACAATCATAAAACTCATGAGGGGAGTGGTGGCCTAGATGTTAGGGCATAGAGCTTGGAATCCAGAGGTTCTGAGTATGAGCCCCACTCCCACTGACTGCCACCCTTAACCCCACCCTGCTCCCTGGGCGCCACACAATAGCAGCCCACTGCTCTCCAAAGAAATGGTTTAAATGCAGAGAGGGAATTTCTCCATTTTGAGATCAATAAAGTTCAGTTATATCATTATCCGTCCGTCCATCCGTCGATGAACTCTCCTTTTTCCACGGATGCTGAAAGAGTCACAAACCAGAAAGTATCTGTTGGGAAACATCTGTTCCCCTCCCAACAGCAGCAGGTCTAGTTTGCACCACTTCACATTTTGCAAGATTTTCAAGGTAGCATTTGTCAAGTTGTCATAATAGCTGGTTTCCCACTTAAATAAGCGGGTTAACACGGCTTTTTAAAAAAAACACGATAACGCGCTAGCAACCTGCATTTGATTCCCTTCCCATTGGAAAAAAAAATCTAAACATCTAGAGAAGTGCCGTCATTTAGCTCATAAATATCATCACTATCAACAGATGGGCAAAAACTCCCGGAAATAACTTACTTTGACTCTCGAACCGCATGAAGAGGCTTAGATAACGTCGTAAACAGCTGTGTTTTCTCGTGTATTGTGTTGTCAGTATGAGTATAAATGCTGCAGACGCTGCGGCAGACGTCAAGCATAATGAGCCCTTTATTAGAACAGATCTTCTTCTGTCGATTCAAGTTCAATTCTGCACTTTTTATTTTAACACTGCGCT
>NW_015152444.1:27273-29554 GCF_000732505.1 Cyprinodon variegatus
GCGCTTTGGTCAAGTCTCCTGACTTGAATAAAGGTGCTATATAAGTACATGCCATTTACCATTTAAAACGCCGCGAGCAAAATAAATATATTCGCATGCATTTTAAAAGGCAAAGGCTTCCTGATGCTACTTCCCACGTGATCGCGTCTGCAAGGCCCAATCAGGAGGCTTACAGCAGACGTTTGTCTCCGTCCAACCTGTCAAAACTTTCCCTCGAGCAAGGAGAAAACCAGTCCGAAGGGCAGAGACGCTTTTGAGAGCACAATCCCGAGCGTGCGCGGGAGGAGCTGGTGCGTGCAATAGCGATTTTCTCCTCCTGAAGCGGCAGTTTCTCATGGTTGTGTGATTTGGTTGTGCGGTGGTAGATAAACCATTCGCAGAAGTAGTCTAACATACATGCGAGTATGTTTATTTTGCTCGCGGGCGTTTTGAAATAAATGTGACGCCACAGTTTTTGGGGTATTTAGAAAATCTTTAATCTGAATTCTGGTCATTCTAAGAAACGTAAGTTGTTTTCAAATCCAGATAAACTGTCAAAGTTAAGAACTCAATGATCCAGTATTTCTTAAAAACAGAATTTGGAATTGGTGTCGCTGGCGTCTAAGGCAGGAACCTGTGCCAGAGGAGACAGCAGGTTAGTGACCACGTCCTTCTAGAAGGAGGTGAGAACAACAAGTGGGTCATTAAACTGGTCTTAGAGTTCAGTCCAAGTCCAGAGGTAGAAGATGCTTCCAGTCAGCTGGCTGCAAACGCGGCTAAGAGTCACAAACGCTGATTAATCCGAGGTCAGAGGACAGGCGGCAGATCAGAACCAAGCAGACTGGTGTAGGCAGGATAACACAGAGGGTGAAGCCAAAGCCGATGTCAGAGACATGGTCAGTTGTCAGAACCAGGAGATCAGAAATCCGAAAAGGCGCCAAAAGAGAATCCAAGACGGAGTGAGGCCATAGTTCCAGGTACAGGACACAATGGGGCTGATAGGCTAGACAGGGCCAGCCAGACTCTGTGGTCGGAAAATGATTCCGGCTGGCACACAAGCAGGCAGAGATCCGGCAGGAGTAAGAAGACAGGTCAGGCACACAGATCAGACGAGAAAAGGAAGGCTCAGAGCTCAAGAGGCAGAACAGGTCAGGATCAGGTAGTCAGGACACAGGAGCGCAAGAATAAGTATCACCAAAGGCTCGAAATAATCTGGCACTGATGGCTGGTCTTAAGGCTGGTTAAATGGAGACTAATGCAGGTGAATCAGATGAGTGGAAATGGGAACTGGGCGGAGCTAAGCAGATGTAAAATGAGTAATCAGACCAGGCATCGGTGCTGAGATCATGACAGAAACAAGCTGGTAGAAGGTTGATCTTATTCAAATAGTATGATCCTATAAACACACTAATTTATTCTACTTGTGTCAAAAGATTTCCAAAAATCTGATTGACATTGGTTGTTAATTGGTTGTTGCTATGGAGACGCACAACAACTACTATAGCTACTGGGATTAACCTTTATCTCCTTTAGCAGCTCAACCGAACTGCCGCTCGTCGGAGACTGTTCAGTTTTAATCATCACGGCGGTGGATCGTACCTCAGATTATTAGGATCCACAACCCCATCTCCTCCATCAACCTCAGCACTGGCGTCCCCCAGGGCTGCGGACTGAGGCCCCAAACAGTGACGAGTCCAAAGAGGAGACGAGGTTCAACATCTGGTGAAGAGACAGCGGTTGTTGTCTCTATGTTGTATCCAGAGGTTTCTGGATGAAGGTGAAGAAGACTTAGGAGATGCTGGTGGATTTCAGAAGGACAAGGAGCTTCTTCATCCCCTCTACCCCGGAGGAGCAGCCAGAGCGGCGCTCCTGGGTCTGCATTTATCCACTGACCTACCTGGAGAGCTGATACTTCCTGACAATTTGTATTGTGTCGTTGATTCTACAGCAATCCCTCCAAGCCAGCAAGCAACCAGCAGGATTGGAAAACTGCCTTTGAACAGGAAGAACCTCCATCAGAACCAGGCTCAGTCTGACTGATCTTCTGCTGAGGCAGACTTCAATGAACACTGAAGCAGGCATACAAGAGGAACATAGAAGCACTGATCTATAAAATCCTTTCCATGTTAGAAAAGCTAACCATAAACTAGCTCCACTGGAGGCTCTGTCTGGGAAAGAAACGGTTAATCAGATGAACTCTGTTCCTTTTGTGGTTGTGACTGATGAAGATGATCAGATGATCATGTCTACAGTTTTCAGTTTTAGGATGGAGTGGGCAGCAGCCTTGGTTTGAAATGATCAT
>NW_015152444.1:32197-34002 GCF_000732505.1 Cyprinodon variegatus
AGATATAATGAGACTTCCTTCAACACAAGAATATAAATCAAACAATCCTGTAAAAAATGTTTTTAGGGATCTCTGTTTGCTGCTCAGGTAGTGATCCTATGTCAGCATTCTTATTAATTCATTATTATGAACTCAGTCAGAATGTTTTTACACATCCTTAGGAATATAAAACCTTTTCTATCATTATTCTATAAAGATATATTTATCTGTTCACTCAAGTTTACTTTATTTTATACTGTTTATTCCTTGCATATATTCAAACATTTTCTATGTTATACCAGGAAATGATAAGCTGTAAAAATGTTTCAGCGTTTATATTGGTGACATGTGGATTTAAAGGCTGATATGATTAAAGGATTTAACCCTTTAGAGGTGAAAATCCACATTTCCAGCCAATAGTGTTACTGGAATCCAGGACCAGACCTTAATATTCTTGTAACATTGCAAAAATATGGATATTTTCATAACAAAATTAATGTCAATGTAATGACAAGAAACGCCACCCTGCCCGAATATAAAAATAAATAGAACTAAAGTGCTTCTGAAGAAATTAATGAAAGAAACACATTTATTTTAGTCCAACATAACCTTAGAGGCATTAATGATGATACTGGAACTGACATTTTATAGTTTATATACCTTAATATAATAGGGTTATTAACTTTTTAAATTAACTTTTTAACTTTTCAATTAGATTTTTACCTTTTTTTTCCCCCAAATTAATTTCCAGTAGGTAATCTATCATTAAAGGGCTCATCTAATTGGTCAAATGCCAAAAAAAGATGTGCAGCCATGTAGCAGGATCTCTGCTGAATGGATGGATATAGATCTAGTGCTGATATAGATCTAATGCTGATATAAATCTAGTGGGGGACTAAATTTGTATCGGGGATGCAAGGGATAAAAACGCTAATTTGCCCTATAAAGGGTTAATAAATAACTAATGCTGATTTAATATTGAAATGATGGATTAGGATCACAATGTCAAGTTATTTGCACATTCTCTGAATTTAGTCTAGGATTAGTACATTGTGGGGGGGAGAAAATCCAGGAAGAAGAACAAACTATTTTCTTTTTAACATTAATCTTATAAACTCAGAACCTGCAGGGAGAACATTTCCTGCTCCCTCTATATAAACCAGATAAACAGAGAAGCAACTTAGTTTTACATAAACACTCACTGAGCTTCTCTGGACAACTGTTGCTGAAATCAGGGATTCCAGGAGCTGCCACCAGGGGGTGCGCAAGATGCAAAATATAACGGCGCTCTGATAATTACGGTTATAATTTTCTCCCCACACAATAAAGGTGTTTAAACATTTGATTGGCAAGAAAGTAAATCAATACTGTAACTTTTGTAAATAAATCACATGTTGACAGTAAAAAACAAAAAAAAACATGAATGTTAGAACTGTAACTATAAAGTCGTATGTTTACATAGTTTTTTTTCACCAGTGTTTTTATCACTGCTGCTCACTTTTATCAAGGCTGCATTTAAAAAAATGAAAAAGTCTAGAGAGCTGCACTTCACGGAATTTCTTTTTGTATATTTCTGTAGGTACAAAATGACATAATAAAATCCGTCTCTACGTCTACAATGTATCTAATTAGAAGAAGTATTTTTCTATGGTTTATTTTCAGCAGGATTAAGCAGGAAGTTCTCCTTCATGCATCAGTCTGTGGCTTTAAACACTGAAGCACATTTTCATTCTGATCAGTGCAGTTTATTTTAAAGGTGCAGTTTTTAGCAGGAACAGGAAACAGGTTTTATGCAGAGAGGCGTGTGACTAAACCACAGGCTTGTT
>NW_015152444.1:34258-36261 GCF_000732505.1 Cyprinodon variegatus
CAGTTAGTGACTCATTATGTTTCAGTTATGCCTGTAAGCATCTTATAAAATACAGACCAATATAACTGACATATAACAGCTAAATTATATGTTTTATTTTAGATTTCCATCCTCTACCTTTACCATTTTGATTAATCACGGAAAATAATAAATAATTAAATAAACAAATAAAGATACAGAAAAGATTTTTTATAAAAAAAAAAAACAACTAAAGTTTCAAGGTTGAATCAGTTTCACTTATTAATCCCACTTCGTTTTTCAAATAATTATAAAAACTGCCTTTTAATACACCGACAATCCCGATCTAAATCTAAAATTATTAATCATTAAACCTTTTTTATAATAGAAACCAGAATCTTAATTGGAAAAGGAGAAATTAAATATTCCAGAAGGTTTCTGATCCTTTTCATCTGCCTCTTTATATGCAAAAAAAAAAAAAAAAATGATTTAACATTAATGTTAAAAATAGAAAATCTCTTTATTGTCCCAGAATGGGGAAATTCTGGTGTTTAAAGCAACAAAAAGATTATAGAAAAATGTTCACAGAATGTGGACCTTAGAAAAATGTATCAGAATAACATAATAGTGAAGAAACGGACCCTCATCAGCTGACTGTACATCTAATAATATATGACAATCAAGAAATTAAGCAAAGAATACAAGTTAAAAGTTATTTATAATAAATAAATAATCTAAATAAATAACCTAAGTTAATAAAAAAGTGTTTCTTTCGCTCTCCTTGTTTTTCCTGATTAAAGAAGAACTTTTCTTATTATTCTTGATAGTTTAGAGCAAGTGGCTGTTTCTTGTTGTTAAAATAGATGCCATCAGAATATAGATATTTTTTTAAAGGTGCAAAAAAAAAAAAAACCTTTCCCCCAAAAAAAACTGCCGGGGGAAAAATTAAAATTTCAAAATAATTCCCCGAAGGCCCCAAAAAAGGGTAAAAATAGAAAAAGAAACCAGTTTATTCATTTATAATAGAAGATGTTATTTTGCTGTATAGGAAGTAGCAGGATCAGAGAAATAAATTACTTATAATCTCAGGAATATAAAATGAGATAATGTTGGTATGTTGAAGAAGGATTAAAGAAGCAGAGGATGGCGGGTTATATTTTTATTTTTATAACAGTTTAAAGTTATGTCAGTGTAAATATTAAAGCTGTTTTTAAGGATGATTAATGAGGCATCCTGAAGCTAAACTGTATTGATGTTACACTGATACTATCTCACAGAACACTGACACCTGCTGGACATTTAGAGACACTGCAGGCGGCTGATTGGACAGAATAAACTGATTTGATGACCTAGAACAATGATTAAACTTAAATTATTGTTGGTTACATTCTATTATTCCATATCTATGTTAAAACTGAAACTATCTTTGATATTTTAAGATACATCCAATAAATAATGTAAAAAAAATGATCATAAGGTGAAAATTTAGGGGAAAATGTAAATGAGGATGATTGTGGAGTAGGAGTTTAAATGATAATTTTAAAACAGTAACTTCAGTAAAAACAGTAAACAAACTAAGAGTCAATTTGAAATTAACTTTAATTCAGATAAATTAAGTGATAACTGAGAGGAAAATACAAATAAAAACGGCTAAAACGTTCCTATTCCTTTTAGGCTCCAAGATTCTGGATCATTTTAATGATAAACCGCAAAAGATGAGACATTCTTAGCGATGCATCAGACAGAAACGTATTTAAACCCAGTTTAGTGAGTCAGTTAGAAACAAGTCCTGGATCAGTCACATTTCTCCACCATGAACAGAATCAAGAATAAATGCTTGAGAATGGCTTAGTCTCTGGTTAAACCCAGGTTTAAAGCCTTGCAGGGCAGCCTAAAGCCCACTGCCAACATTAAGACAGAAAAAAGAAAGAAAATAACAAACCATCAGTTCAGGGGTTTGAGAAAATATTGGAATCAGGAAATTATCTATAAAACAAACTGAATTATTGCTGTTCTCTACTTAAAAAAAACACTATAGATTTTAA
>NW_015152444.1:37054-38499 GCF_000732505.1 Cyprinodon variegatus
TTTACAGTGTAAACATAATATAAAAGTATCAAACCAACCGCCTCCCCTATAGGTGCTGACGAGGTACGGTGGCGCCATCTTGGGGCGGTCGACTGCTCTGCTCTCTGTGTTCAGCACAAAGATCTCCATTTATTCACTGGATTGCTGAATGACCGAAAAAAAGTGAAGCCACTGGCCGCCATATTGGTACTCCCTAGTTAGACTATAATGTAAACAATCTGTGCGCTGCAGCATCAAACAACCATGATTTTCTCATTTTCAGGGACTGAAGACTTTTAAAATAAAGATAAATTCATCTCTTTGTCACAGACTGGCTGCTTCATAGCATCAGTAGATTAACTTTAACTTAGAATGAATAAATAGGCCCATCACATAACAGAGTCATTATGAAGCCAATGAATTCTATAAATCATGTGATATAACATATTAAATTAATGTGATGGATAATGTGGAGCAGATTAATACAGATGAGCCAAAAGTGCTAAATTGGTGATGTAGATGAAATATACATGGAGTGAAGAACTTTCAGACACACTGGAAGAGTGTCTGAAAGTTCTTCAGTCTCCCTGAAAATGAGAACATCCTGGTTGTTTGATGCTGCAGCGCACAGATTGTTTACATTGCGACCGGTCTAACTAGGGAGTACCAAGATGGCGGCTCAACTTGATTGTCAAATGTGCTACATGGTAAACATACAACACAGATGAAATTTCAGTCCTCTCATCCCCACGGTGCATAATAAAATATAAAATATAATGAACCATAGCATTAAAAAAAAACAGAAATAAAAACCTAAGATATAAAAATAAATATTAAAATACTTATTTTATTATATGGCTTCTCTTCAACCCAGTAATCCAGTGAATAAATAAGGATCAGTGGACTTAAGAGTGTTTTTAGACTTAGACAACATTTATTGTCGTTTTGTGTGCAATGTATGAATATAAAACTAATATTTGTTCTGTAAAGCTTTCATTTCCATCCATAAAGTGCAGCAGTGATCAAATATAAACAGTGTGGGAGAAAAACCATGATGTAAAAACAGCATAGATCTAGAAGTTCAGAGCATTAATATCTATGGAGCAAATATGCAGCATATTGGTTATGTGTTATCAGTGAGATGAAGCGTCTGTGACACGATTTAGTTTCCTCAACAGCAGTCTGATGGCGGTGGGGAAGAAGCTGCTGATAAACATCTATATAGATCAGCTGTTATTGTCAGTAGGAAGGGAGCCACATGCCGACGGTTAGCAGTTGGTGGAAAACACAGTTCAACACGCCATTTTCAGTGGGAAAGAGGCTAAAAAGTCTCCAATTCTTCGTCTTTTAAAGATCTAAAGACGGGACAATTGGAACATCATAAAAACGACTTTCCTGGAGATTTTAATCTGTAAAAGAACTAATCCAGGAAGTGCGTTTGTTGATCAGCATCTTAAAAACAATAA
>NW_015152444.1:41203-42637 GCF_000732505.1 Cyprinodon variegatus
TGGAGCAGGAGGACGGCGGCGAGGCGGGAATGGAGCAGGAGGACGGCGGCGAGGCGGGAATGGAGAGGAAGGCCAAGAGAATAAAAATGGAAGAACAGAACCTCCACAGCTCCACCTGGACCGAGCCGGACTCCTCTGGGCCACAGGTCAGTGTTTGGGTCGGTTCTGTTCTACTGGGATTAAACCTTTACTGGGAACCAACAAGAACAAAGAAACAGGATAAAAAGTTAGAAAATCTATTCATAGATTCTACCTAAAAGAAGAAATAGGTGATAAAGTTAGAAACAGGTGAAGAAGAACTCTGCTCCAGTATCAGGGTGTCTGGATGTTCTCTAGTTGGTCTAGATCTGGGTTTTATTCTTGTCGTTTATCTCGTCTCTAGCAGCTTTATTCTGAAAATCCCCACAGGAAGAAATGATTTATTCCCTTTGAACTGACGCTACGTTCACGGCCTTAGTGCTCTATTCTGACGTCCAAACATGGCAACATGTCTGTGATCTCCTGCAGTCATACAGCTTTAGTGTCCCACATGCGCAGTAGAGGACGCCATAGTGACATCACAGGCCAGCGTGCTCTGTGTTTAAGGAAGTAAACATGGATGGTAGCGCTGGAGAACATCTGCTTCATCGTCCGCCATTGTTGTTGGGTTTCTTGCCGCAGAATAATGACCTATGTCAGCTACAATCCTGACGTAAGTATCAGATCTGCCCCTCCCCTTTTCATGATGTCACCCAGGCACGGATTCAGGCGGGGGCGCGCGCACCCCCCTTTCGGATATGGCAAGCCGATCGGGCCAATAATCGTCCGTACAATAACGCGTGCGTTTTTTACGTCACCGCGCGTTCTGGCTGGAAACGCGCGGTAATGAAGGGGCGGAGGCTAGAAACAGCTTAAATTATTCATAAATTCAACAAATTCATAATTTCATAATTAAGTCAGTCAACTTATACTTCAAACCAAAATATTTCATGTTCATAAATATCGTACCAAAACCAGACAAAAATAGGCAACTAGAAATAAATATTCAGTCATAAATCAAACATTTGGCTCCAACATTCCCCATATTTGCTCTTATTTTCCATTTCATTGATGATCTAAAGTAGAAATCAATCGTCATCACTCTGGAAGCAAAGACAGAATTAGCTCTGCTATTTAACAAGGAGACAGAAAAAGTCTCAGTTTATTTTATTCTTTTTTATTAATATCTAAAGGCAGGAAGGACAAATGGAACATGTTAACCCTTTAAAGCCCGATCCAACAATAAAACAAAACAGAAAATTACTTTTTTTTTGGTTTGAAGTCCTTATTTGCCCCTTTAACAAAATATGTAAAAAGAAAAATCAGAAATACATTTTTGATTAATAATTTATTACTATGCGATAAGTCAAGATTATTTTTTGTGTAGTCTTCTACTGGCTGTTATCAGGTATATCT
>NW_015152444.1:44213-44658 GCF_000732505.1 Cyprinodon variegatus
CCATAGCTTCAGGACCGCAGAGCAGAGTGGGTCGCATTGGAAAAAATCTGATCTGAGTCGTTCAGACTGTCAGAAAAAGATCGGATCCACGTCACATGTGGGCAGAAACATCAGATTCGTGTTCAGGCTGTAGTGTGAATGTAGCCTTGGTGACATTGTGTGGTTCTCGCTCCCTCAGCTGACTTTGGGGTTTGTTCTCAGGCAGAACTTTATTTTCCTGTAACACATCTTTAAAAAGAAATGTTGGATTTAGAAAGGTGTCACTGAGTCAGAAACATGGAGGCATGTTTCATCTCTCAGTGGAGGAACCTCCGCTGATCGTCCTTTAGGTGAGCGTGCTTTATGAACGGTTTGGAGGTGAAGCTAGCAGAGCTGGAGGGAAAGTGTTTGATGCTTCCTCCAAGTCATACAACGACGCAAAATAAGTTTAACTTAGGGGAGGTAC
>NW_015152444.1:46432-49053 GCF_000732505.1 Cyprinodon variegatus
AGTAGTTTGATAAATTCGGCTTTATGGTCTACTTTCATTTTTTTTCATGAAAATGTTGTAAACTGGTTCAAAGTTACTTGAAAAGATTATTGGTTAATTTTATCTGAAATAATGAACATATGAATTTTTAATATAAAACATAGAAAAGAAAAGTTCTTTTTTATTGTCATAGTAAATTTAATAGTAATCAAAGGAATAAGGAATATGTTTATTTTCATTTTGTTTAGGGCTCTCAGAGCAACTCGTCTTTATGAGCATTCTCCAGCGATCTGTAATCAGATATTTTACAGAAAAAGAGAAAGGGGAATTCATATCATATTGCCAGGTAGAGCACACATTTCATTGTGCAAAATGTGAACATTGCCATATAAATAAAATGCATTACTGCTGTCATCCCAAGTAGTGCCTGAATTTGCCTTATAAGACTTAAGAAAACACTAATGCTAAAATATTTTAATCTCATTTATTTTCCCAGGCCGTCACTGCAGATATGGTCTGCTGGTCTCCACCGTCTACATCTCCCAAGCATTTCCCTGCCGATTCCCCCCAAACACAGATACACAAGCTGCAACAGCAGCAGATGGTGTCCGATGGGAAGCTGGGAAGACTGCAGCATTCATTGCAGATCCAGAAGGCCAAACTAGAATATCAGGAGTCTATGTTGGCGACCCAGAAGGCTCTCATTGACAGCCAGGCATCTGAGCTGGAGAGTCTAAAGACTATGCTGGAGGAAATGAGGAGGAGGCTGTTGGATCTGGAGCAGTCGCATGCTTCACAGAGATGTAACCCCCAAAGGGTAAAAGTTCAAGATGTAGCTGCTGTGCCACAGCCTCCAATGGCAAACCTCCAGAGTGTTCCAGGATCTACCTATATTATGATGCTAACATCATCTCCCTTCCAAGCTTTTCCTTCCTGTCTAGCAACTCCGGGTCAGGCCTCTCCCTCCCATACATCTATGCCTATTGAAGCCTCTCCCTCCCATACATCTATGCCTATTGAAGCCTCTCCCTCCCATACATCTATGCCTACTGAAGCCTCTCCCTCCCATAAACCCGCTAAAGTCTCTTCTGCCCATAAACCTGCGCCTGCTCAAGTCTTTTTCTCCAATACATCTACGTCCTCTCGAGCCTTTCCCTCCCATACACCTATGCCCACTCAAGTATCTCCCTCCCATACACCTAAGACCTTTCAAGTCTCTGCCTCCCATACACCTAAGACCTTTCAAGTCTCTGCCTCCCATACATCTACACCTATTCAAGTCTCTCCCTCCCATTCATCTACGCCCCCTCAAGACTCTGCCTCCCATACATCTACACCCACGTTAGTCTCTGCCTCCCATACATCTACACCTATTCAAGTCTCTCCCTCCCGTATATCTACACCCCCTCAAGTCTCTCCCTCCCATACATCTACGCCCCCTCAAGACTCTGCCTCCCATACATCTACACCCACATTAGTCTCTGCCTCCCATACATCTATGCCCCCTCAAGTCTCTGCCTCCCATACACCTAAGACCTTTCAAGTCTCTCCCTCCCATACATCTACGCCCCCTCAAGACTCTGCCTCCCATACATCTACACCCACATTAGTCGCTGCCTCCCATACATCTATGCCCCCTCAAGTCTCTGCCTCCCATACATCTACGCCCTCTCAGGTTTCTCCCTCCCATTTATCTACGCCTGCTCAAGATTCCAACCCTCCAGACCAGTCAGTAGACCGACCAGCACCAGTGTCTATATTACCAGACATCACTTTGAGGACACTATCATCGGATAGAGAGGAGACTTTATACAAAAACTCATTTTCCTGTGGACAACATCAACCAGATGTGTACGCAGCTAGCGTCTTCATGAGTCTTGTGCCGTTCAAAGCATACAACAGCATGGTGAAGAGATGCAACTGGGCAGGCACGAATGGGAAAATGGGTCTTCCTAAGAATGTCACGGAGCGGGTCCATTCTTTGGTTTCCCAGCGATTTCCCAACTTGACTGTAGACCAGTGGCGCAAGATTCGCTCTAGAGTGAACGAGCGCCTGAGGTGTCCGCGTAAATTTGACCGTGTAACACCCCGCTATGGCTTTAACTACGACTAAAATTATGATTTGAATTCAATTGTGTGTCCTGTTTTAATCCATTCATAATGAAATCTAATAAAATTCTGAAATAACGTTTGTCTGTCAATCAAAGTTTAGCCAACTCTCACTGCTGTAACTCGTGTGCTTTGGGGAGCGGGATACAAAAAGCTAACTGTTCATAATGTAACATTGCAGATGTGATTTAACATAGAACAAGTTTCTATTGGACTTATTAAGGGCTGTTGGGGTTTGTGAAGTAGAAAAAAGCAGTTAGGACGATGACCATAAGGTGACAAAAAAGGCAACAATGGGCTCCATCAGTTTTCCAGAGTTCTCTTGTTTTCTTTTAATTTCTTTTCACAAAAATGTGTACCATCAGCTCACCACTGCAGATCCTAAACATGGTCCCCTGCTCCTCAGGATAGGCAGAAACATGTACCCCATTTACACTACCCTTAAAAAACCGCGCAGAGACCGGTCCGAGCTCAGCAACTGAGATAAGTTGTGTGTAAATGGAAAGCAAACTGAACTGAACCGAGCTAGACAC
>NW_015152444.1:51615-53354 GCF_000732505.1 Cyprinodon variegatus
ATTTAAAATGTTTAAAAATCAACAATTCGAGGAGAACTGAAAGATTAGAACAGGATCCAATCCAACCCCAATTTATAAAGCACTTCTAACACAAAACTAAATCATCATGAAAAGAAAAGAATTTCAATAAAATGTAATTAGATTCAGTTTATTTATTTAATGCCATGTCATCTCAGTAGTTCACAGTCAGATCAATTTATTGCACCATACATTTCTAGCCACAACTTCCACTTTTCTTTCTCAGAAGAAAACAAAATTAATGATGAATCCACCAGCATGAGGGAGAAATCGACTTTAAAAATGAAACTGCTTCTAAAATAAATAAACGAATACTGTCTGATTCAGACAGCAGCAGAATAAAAAAAAAAAAAAACATTCATAAACCTATAAATTGCAAAGAGCAGCAGGATGAAAAGTTTTTAAATTTCTTTGGTTCTGATGGTGACAGAATTTGGGTCAAACTTTGAGGATCCAGAGTCTCTGACCTGCTTCGTTGATGAGGCATCAAAAAACGTGTTTTAAATATCCTGAATGTGATAAAACCAGCAATTAAAACTGCAGAAACTACAGTAACCATGGTAACAGTGTAGCATCTTCTTCCAGCTCCATCCCTGCTGCCGGTTCTCCCATCCTCATCCTCCTCTGGCTGTTTGAAGCTGTCCATCACGCCGTCCCGTGTCTCAGCTGCACAGAACAGAACCGAGCTGTCGGATCAGAACCCCTCAGACAGAAGCAGAACCCCCCAGAGCCCCACACCCACCTGCAGGGGTGACCGTCAGCCTGATGGCGTGCCTGATCTCAGAGGTCTGCCTCCTGCTCTCCACCACCAGGTCGCACTCGTACAGCCCGGCGTCCTCCCAGGTGGCGTTCTTCAGGATCAGAGAGGCGTCGCCGCCCTTCATGCCGCCGTCCCGCAGCATCACTCTCCCCTGGAAGCGGCGGTGCTGGTAGTTCTCAAAGCAGCGCCTGTTCCTGTAGAAGTAGACGTAACCGTCTACCTTCAGGTCCGCTCTGCTCCACTTCAGAACCGAGATGCTGTCCAGGCTGCTGTCGCTCTGACACGCCAGGGTTACGTCCTGATTCAGGGGAACGCTGACTTCCTGCTGGCCTGGAGGCGGGACAAGCAGCAGCAACATTTGATGAGCTCCACATTACAATAACTGTCTAGAAATAAGTCAACATTTCTTAAATTACAGGGGAACGCCGTTTTTTCCATTGGTCCCTTGATTTTCCGTTTTTCCATCATGTTCTACTCTCCCATATGAGTTTAGTGTCATGTGGATCCGTTCTGAAGATATTCCGTTAGGTGATATCCAGTAACGTCTTCCTATGGGTAACAACTTGAAGGCCGCTGCAGACGGGCTAACGTTAACCCCTGGCCGCTGCAGACGGGCTGAAGTTAGCCCTGGCTGCTGCAGACGGGCTGAAGTTAGCCCCGGCCGCTGCAGATCGGCTAACGTTAGCCCCGGCCCCTGCAGACGAGCTGAAGTTAGCCCAGGCCGCTGCAGACCGGCTAACGTTAGCCCCGGCCCCTGAAGACGGGCTGAAGTTAGCCCTGACCCCTGAAGACGGGCTGAAGTTAGCCCTGACCCCTGAAGACGGGCTGAAGTTAGCCCTGGCCACTGCAGACTGGCTAACGTTAGCCCTGGCCCCTGAAGACGGGCTGAAGTTAGCCCTGGCCCCTGAAGACGGGCTGAAGTTAGCCCTGGCCCCTGAAGACGGGCTGAAGTTAGCCCTGG
>NW_015152444.1:54948-56394 GCF_000732505.1 Cyprinodon variegatus
GTTAGCCCTGGCCCCTGAAGACGGGCTGAAGTTAGCCCTGGCTGCTGCAGACCGGCCGCTCTAACAGCTTGAAAATCTATGTTTAATATGTAAATAATATCAGCAGACATGTTTGGTTCTATTTATGAGAAATATTTTATAGATCATTTAGTAACAGAAGCAGTTCAAAACTCATGTTTTATTATACCTGTAGAATGTTCACTGGTTACTGAGTTTTATGAAGGTAACTGGTTTAATGAGACCAAATGGTCCATTGGTCATAGCCAGAAATAAAACTTTGAAAAAGCTTTTAATTGAATTCTGTTCTTTTTATTTTCAAATGTTTTTAGATCTTATATTTTCTGTTTTTTTTTTTTTATGTTTCGTTTCATTTGTTTTTTTCTGTTTTAAGTGGTTTGTTTTGATGAATCTTATTCTTCTTTAATCATCCAATTCTCATCATTTCTGGGGCTAAGAGATAAGAAGTGAAAAACGCAATTTAAAAAAAAAACAGCGATAAAGAAAGTGAACATTTGAAAATATAAAATGTGTTAAAAATGTGAAAAAAGTTGAAAAATTAAATAAATACAACAGCAAATTTACTCTTAATACTTTTTTACATTAAGTTTTTCAAAGTTTTTTTTTCTCTGTGTCATTTTTTCACATCATATTTCAAACGTGTTTGATTGTATTTTTATTTATTTAATTTCCAGCATTAAAGGAAGAAGCTTCTCTCCGCCATCAGTGACTGTCAGCTGTCAGGTGACCCAACGGTTAAAGTCCAGAACTAGCGCATCCATTCATTGGCTCCGCCTCGGCGCAGCACTCTTATCGATCTTATGAGGTTCTGCTCAGGTCAGTTTCTGGACCAATCAAGCAGCACGGCCATTGGACCTGCTTCTGGTACCTTTGTGGTTCGTTCCGGGTCCTGATGTACGATTCAACATTTGCACAAAGCTTTCAGCAGGAGGAAGGCTCTAAAGGTTCTGCTAGAATCCCAGTAGACCAGAACCAGCAGGTGAACTGGTTCTTTAAACCATCACTGACTGTGGGAACGTCAATCTGGACCAACAGCCCAGATTCTAGTCTCTAGACTCTGAGAGCTTCATTTCCAAACTCTGGACCTGTGCTGGGGGTCTGGTTCTGGTCTGGTTCAGAGGGCATTTAGGGTCCATATCGGTGGATCCATTTAGGGTGGATCTGGAAACTCTAACTCTAGCTGTGATTCACTCTATTCTAAACTCTGCTGCTTCTACACAGCAGGAAACAGCAGTGACTGTTTGACGCCTTTAGTCAACACCTTCCACCATGTTTCCATCCGTCACATCATGATGTATCTAAGAATATAGCTCTACGCGTCACGCCTACCTTTGTTTAAACAGTCTGTGTGTAAAAATAAAGGGAGAGAGAAGCGACACATAAAGCTTCAGGAGATAAACAGATATCCAGGGAAACCATCAGTGTGTT
>NW_015152444.1:58122-60829 GCF_000732505.1 Cyprinodon variegatus
ATTCTGTCATGACTGAAACAGTGGGACTCGATTGTTGTAATGTTATGATAATAAAGTCATAATTTTATCACTTTTTTCTTAGTTATTTCTCCTAGTCTGGCCCTAAAACTCTGCCTGCCCGCATCCTTGTCTTGTACCGTATGCTGTATAGAAATAAAGAATACAAAGGGAAGGAAAAAATATATATATATGTATGGTTCTTGTATTTGCGGTTTCACTCATGCCTCACGATCACCTGTACTGGAGTTGTCGGTGTTACCTACTGAGCTATCCAGTTGATATATATATGCTATATACTATATATATATATATATATAGTGCATGTAAACTAACTGGACTGTTTCTGGTTACTTTTTGTTAGTTTCTTATAGATAGCGCCTCACCGCAGGAGGAAACGTCAAGTAGATGATCCATCTCTAGTAGATGGAGTTTGTCGTAGTACGTTGATGTCACATATTCTGACATCCCGCCACAAACGCTTAATTTTAAGAGTACAGAAAAACAATACAAGATTACTGAAGGAAACTCAGGAGCGAACTGTTGTTGGTGACATTGTATAAATAGATTTATAGGTAATGTTATTTAAAACTAACCTCTGATTATGGACACTTTGTGCATAAATCTCCTTCGGTCAGTTCCACGGACAGTGAACATATATCTTCTCTACTCCCTGATCTCCTCTTACCCTGCATCTCACAAAAAGATTGTTTTTATTATTAGTAGTAACATAAATACATGAAATTGCAATGTACAACTTTGCACATAAAAACACTTATTTATTTATGTATCTTCTTTAAATGAGGGTCAAATAAAAAAATAAAAAAATATTTTGTCTGCATATTGCAGAATAGTTTAAACTTCTTTTTAAGGTATGTCATCAATCTGTTGCTGCATGATTGTTTGCTGAAGCCTGCAAACAGATTTTTCATCTTAACAGGTTTGCAAAGAACACAAGAAGTTGTGAAAAAATAAGTCGAATCTTATCTTCCTGGAGTAGCTTCCCATCGATTGCACCAAAAAGGACAATGTTGTACCTGGTGACTGTTGTAAAGTTAAATTATGAAGTTAATTTGTTTCAAGACAAACATAGTTGTTGTTACTTATAGCTCTAACATCACGACATGAAAATTAGAAATTCAATTAGCATAGTGACCTTATCAGCTTGTGGTTAGTGTCTACGGTCCTCTATAGAATAAGTTCGCCGCACAATACATACGAGTCCAGTCAGAAAGAACTCCAAGTGCATCTCCACGATGCATTGATGCTGCAACTCCGCTGGACATAGATCCCCATCCACCTCATCCTTCCTTTCACCGTCCGATAGCCTGCTGTTGGAATTTCATTTTGTCCGACTGCATCGTCCAGCTCTTCGTCTGTGAGATTGCTTTAGTTCTGGTTAACAGACGGACCATTTTCCGCCATCCGTCCATGAACTGTTCTGTGTGAAATCCCCAGACATTTTGCAGTGCTTTTAATGGCAGAATTAATTCAGGAAGCTCAACTAGGCTCTCTATTTCTACTACAAACACAGGACGCCCCCTTGCTCCAGTTAACATTTCTGTGATCACTGGGGCCCATCACCAGTGCGAGGAACTCTTGTAAAGCTCGTACAATCTCTGATCCAGGACTTCTATGCCTGGACAGTCCTTACCAGTTGCAGGTAAACAGGAGATGGTCTTTGTCCAAAGGTTGTTGTGAACAGCCAAGCATATGTTGCCTCAGAATATCCTGTTTAAAATAAAATATATTAAAGACAATGACAGTTACTGTACTTGAATAAACAACTCAAGACAAATTCAGATAACATAAATAATCATGTCTAAATTAGTATAAATACCATAAATATGATCAGTAGGCCTACCTGCATTTATCCAATATTAAAAAGATTCTTACAGACGTTGAAAGTAGTGAAACACTCACTTCCTCTGACGTCTCAGGATGAAATGCTGTCCTTAACTGCAAGAAACAACAATATATACAAACAACAATACTCTAAAGATGTCTACGTTTAGAAATTTGGTCTCAGATTAATTAATTGAAATATCCACTGCCAATACTTCATAAAGTGACAAAGAAAATCAAGGCTACTGTGACATTAGGTTTTGTTAAGACATCTGCTCAGAATACAACATATTAAAATAAAAAGGAAGAAAAATAGAGGACACAATTTTGAAAATAAAACAATTTCACTGGTAAAAAATGTGTTGCCAGCCACCTCAAACTTAAATCTTGCTTCTTCTCTCTCTACATTTTGAAGCAAACAGTCCCCGTCTGCTGCACCCCATCCCCACCCCCCCCCTCGACTGACATAAACACCCTCGAACAGAGGGAGCGAGCATCATTTTTTCCACAAGAGCAGACAGTTGGGGAGAAGGGGCATGTTTTTCTACGTGTGGTGCTGCGTTTAAGAGCGCTCGAATTGCTTCGAAAATGCATGGCTGTGATGAATAATTGCACTATTGTGATTGCTTAACACGGCCTGTACTTTTTGGCAGCAATTTAACGCCATACATTTGTGTCAAAAGGAAAAATGAAGGCGTAACTTGTAAAGTTAAATTTGGTACTCACAGCAGCAGATCGGTGCAGTCGTATTCATTGATTTCTATTTGTGTTGAGGAAAAGAATATATAGTTCTTTTTAAGATTTTGAGTTTTTAAGTGTTTGAATTGGTTTTGCACCATTTGTTTTAGATCACCTGTAGCAAAAC
>NW_015152445.1:0-8501 GCF_000732505.1 Cyprinodon variegatus
GTCACGTGACTAGGACGTAAAACAATAGAAAGCATATAGGCAGAAGAAATGTAACAGTGCCACAAAAAAATGGCCATTAATGTACCTCCACTACGTTTTGCAGCGTGGACCAACGTAGTGGGGGTACATTTTCCCATGAGACTGGGTTGGGGCGGGACTAAGTTTGGAATGGCACCCAGGCTATGAGCTCCTCACCCTATCTGTGATAGGGAGAGCCCAGTCAGTCTGTAAAAATAAACTCACTTCAGCTGTTTGTATCTGGGTTCTCATTCTTTGGGACAGGATTGAGGAGTCAGATGCCATTGATCTCTCTTCCGTTCCTGCCGACTACCACGACCTCTGTCAGGTATTTAGTAAATCCAAAGCCTGTTCTCTGCCTCCCCACAGACCATACAACTGTGCTATTGACCTGCTTCCTGGAGCAACTCTGCCCGGCAGTCACCTAATCAACATTTCCAAGCTTGAGAGGGAGGCAATGGAGAAGTACATTAAGGAGTCTTTAGCTACCGGCATAATCTGTCCCTCATCTTCACCCTTTGGAGCGGGGTTCTTCTTTGTTGGGAAGAAGGATGGATCCCTTCGGCCCTGTATAGACTACAGAGGTTTGAATCAGATCACAGTCAAAAACAAATACCCTTTGCCCCTTTTGTCCTCAGCTTTTGAACCTATCCAAGGAGCCACAGTTTTCACTAAACTGGACCTCAGAAACGCATATCACCTACTTCGCATAAGGGAGGGAGACGAATGGAAAACCGCCTTCAAAACTCCAATTGGACATTTTAGTACTTGGTAATGCCTGTTGGTTTAACTAACGCCCCCGCTTGCTTCCAGGCCCTGGTCAACGACGTTCTGAGAGATTTTTTTGAACATCTTTGTTTTCGTTTATATTGATAAAAATCCTTATTTTTTCCAAGAACCTTTCTGAGCACAAGATTCATGTCCGACAGATCCTTCAACGCATGCTCGAGAACAAACTATTCGTGAAAGCTGAGAAGTGTGAATTCCACAGACTTCCATCTGTTTTCTTCCTTGGATTTATCCTTGGGGGGGAGGTAAGACCCACTGAGGAAAAAATTATGGCTGTTTTGGACTGGCCTACTCCTGAGACTCGCAAACAGCTCCAAGCTTCCTATTACAGCCCTGAGCTCTTCCAAGGTACCCTTTGTTTAGTCCTCTGAGGCGGAAGCAGCCTTTTCTCGCCTCAAAAGTCTTTTCGCCAATGCTCCTGTTCTTACTCAGCCTGACCTCTCCAGACAGTTTGTGGTGGAGGTAGACGCCTCAGATTCTGGAGTTGGAGCTGTTCTCTCCCAAGTATCAGGTGCTGATGACAAATTGCATCCCTGTGCCTTTTTCTCTCGGAGACTCACTCCAGCTGAGAGAAATTACAACGTTGGAGATTGTGAACTGTTAGCCATAAAGTTGGCTCTGGAGGAATGGAGACACTGGCTAGAGGGAGCTGCACATCCGGTTCAGGTTTGGACAGATCACAAAAATCTCTCCTATATCCAATCCGCCAAGAGACTCAACCTCCGCCAATCTCGATGGTCATTGTTTTTCTCACGTTTCAACCTTTTAATCACTTTTCACTCTGGCTCTCGGAACGTCAAACCAGACGCCCTTTCTAGGCAGTTGTCCCCGGACGATTCAGAGTTCTCTGAATCTGAGCAGCTCCTATCCTGCCTCCCAGCTGCTCTGTTGCTGAAGTAACCTGGGAGATTGAGGATCTAGTCAAACAGGCTCAACAGACTGAACCTGATCCTGGAACCGGGCCACCTAACAGAATCTTCGTAACATCCTCCACTTGAGCTCGTGTCATAAGTTCGATGCATTCACCTAAGTTTTCTGCTCATCCAGGGATCAGCGAACAGTAGGCCACATCAGTCGGCGCTTTTGGTGGCCCTCCTTGCTAAAGGATGTCAAGGAGTTTGTTTTAGCCTGCCTGACCTGCGCTCGTAACAAACCCTCTCATCAACCTCCTTCTGGTCTGCTTCAACATTTACCCATTCCCAAGCAACCCTGGTCTCAAATCGCCATTGACTTCATCACTGGTCTCCCTACCTCCAAAGGTATGAAAACCATCCTCACAATTATTGATCATTTTTACAAGGCCTGCCATCCTGTCTCTTTGAGAAAACTCCCTACAGCACTGCAAACAGCTCAGCTCCTCGTCATGGAATACCTCTGGACATTCTGTCTGACCGCGGCCCACAGTTAATCTCCCAGGTATGAAGAAGTTTTTGCTCGGCTCTTGGGGCCAGTGTCTCTTACTTCCGGTTACCACCCCCAATCCAATGGACAAGTAGAGGGCATGAATCAGGAGTTTGAAGCCAGCCTCAGATGCCTCACAGATTCAGATCCCACTAACTGGAGTCAACTTCTCCCTTGGGTCGAGTATGCACATAATTCCAGTGTCTCTGCCGCCACAGGTCTTTCTTCATTTGAGGCATCCATTGGCTACCAACCACCCCTTTTCCTGTGTGAAGAGGCAGAAATCGCCGTACCCTCCGTCCAGCATCACATCCGCCGCTGCCGGACCTTCTGGAACCGGGCAACGACAGCCCTGGGAAGGATCTCCCAGCAGAATCAGCGGTGGGCAAATCGCAGGAGGAGGGTTGCCCCATCCTATTGCCCAGGCCAGAAGGTCTGGCTTTCCAGCGTGACATTCCCCTCAAGGCAATGTCACGAAAACTGTTGCCCAAATTCATTGGTCCATATGAAGTGGAGAGGACTGCCGTCCGTCTCCGTCTTCCACCCACCTTGCGCATTCACCCTACATTCAACGTCTCCCAGGTCAAGCCCGTCTCTTCCAGCCCTTTGTGCGAGCCCGCTGAGCCCACTCCCCCTATGGACATTGATGGCCACCCCACCTACACAGTTCAACGTATCATTGATGCTCGTCCCCGTGGGTGAGGGTGGCAATATTTGGTGGACTGGGAGGGTTACGGTCCCGAGGATCGCTCTTGGGTCCCGGGATCTTACATCCTCGACCCCTCCCTTATTAGGGATTTTCGCCTCTCTCAGCCCTGCGGTTCCTCTGCACCGCCCGGTGGCGGTCATTGAGGGGGGATACTGTCAGGACTCCTGTTTTTGTGTTTGTGTTTCTGTGTTTGTCTCCCTTCATCCACCAGGAGGCGCCTGGTTCTGGTCCGCCTCCTCACACACATGCTGATGGTTTCTTCATTAAACGAGTGTTCTTAAACTGCTGACTGCCACTACTTTGACACCAGAGTTTTTGCCAGTTTTGGGTACTCTAGCCAAGCTGAGTTTTGCTGAGTCAAAGCTTAGTTTTTGTCAACCTGAGTTTAACTTTTTTTTTTGTCTTTGCCTCTTGGCCTTCACTCCCTCGATGTTGGGATCTGGAGGTCTGTCCACCTTTCTCCAGCAGTGGGCGTTCTAGGTCTCCTGGAGCTGAAGCTGACTACCACACCTGGGGCTCATGAGCTCATCAGGAGACCAGCATTTAAGGAGAGGTAGAGCAACACTCCAACGCCAGAGTGTTTTGCCAGTTATGGTTAGCAAGCCTGAGCCAACCTGCTTGTCTGAATCTCTGACTCCCTGATTACCTGACTTGAACCTAATCTGTTTTTGTCCTCTCTGCTTCTCAGGAAGAACCTGCCAGAAAATCTGAAACCTGGAAAAGTTTCTCAAGCATGAAACCAATCAGTCTGTTCTCTGAAGAACCCTGGAAAACCGAATCAGTTTGATACCTGCCTGCCCGCTCTCAGAAGAAGCTGAGAGAGAAGCTCTGATCCAGATCTGTAAGACCAATTACTCAGCCCTGCCTCTGCCTAGCCCTCTGCCTGCCTACGGCCTCTGGACCTTCCCGGTTCCCCCCTTCTACCGCTCAGCTCAACCTCTGATCAGGTATAGACCTGCACACACTCAACCTGCAAGATCTCTGAAAGACTGCTAACCAATCTGTCCCTCTCTGCAGTGAAACCAGTTGTGACCAGATCCGGACCCGATTAATTCCAATATCAGTGTTCATTCATTGTGAATCATTCAATAAACATTGTGAACTTTTTCCTAGCCTCTGAGTGTTCTGCATGTGGGTTAGATCCCTGAAGACTAACATGACACTCGAAGGATCAACTGAGCTTCAAATTGAGCTGGGGTTCAAACAGGAGGTTTGAATCCACTTTCCCAAGAGATCGTTTGAGCTTCTCACTGAGAAAGGGATTATTCTCCACTATGACCCGTTCAAGTACCGCAGGAAATCTAAGTGGTAGTCAGTTTCTCCGTTCACCAACTTTCAGCCGCATTCTGGATAAACCCTGTTCCGCCCTCCACCGAATCAGACAAACACTGGAACCACGGCACAAAGACAGGAGTCAAGGATACAACAACTTCTCTGGAAACGCGAGTCGGCAACCTAATCCTCTTTTCCAAGTTCACGAGTCATATTCCCCACTGAGCCTGAACTAACTGCTGTTTCTTCCTCTCACTTTACAGTTCCAGTTGAGCAGTGTTCAGAGCAACACTTCTCCCTCTGCTAAAACTTATTTAATAAAACCCGTTAAATCTTTTCCCTGGTCTCTCTGTTCGGTTTCCTGCATTTGGGTCAGAACTTTGTAACATCATGACATTTTGGTAGATTAAAGTGTCAGGAAGCTCTAAACCTTGGACCCAATATTCAACAAACAGAGCTAGAAGAGTTACAACAGACTTTATTAAAAAGCAGCGTGCAACGGCGCGTCAGCAGGGGCGGATCTGTGGAAACAGACTCAGGTCAGTGACTAAGAATGGATGGCTGGTAACAGTCAAGTGCTAAAGTCACTGACCTGGTTCAGAGTTAAGTCCGATCCCAGAGGGTGGAGAGGAATCTGCGAAGGATATGGTCCTCCGCTGCCGGCGGGCGTGGACCCCTATGCGCAGTGAGGAGAGCGGTGCTGAAGCCAAACGACGCCGAGGAGCAGATGTTTCCAGAAAGGGGGATCCAAGCCAAAGTCGAACCAGAACCAAATTCGTTTACCAGAAGATCAGAGAGCCGATGAGGTACCAATGAGGGAATCCAAGCCGTGGTCAGGAAAACCGTCCAAGTTTGGTAAGCCAGTTGCATCCAATACACAGTCCAGAGCTGATCAGACTAATTGAGCAGACAGAGGCGAAGCAAAACTCGGGATCCACAAGACAGAAACAGGTCACAAACAGAATAATCAGAATATATAGCAGTATATATAGGGGCTGGAACCAGGTGGAAGGGATAAGCAATGATGAGAGAACGGGCAGAGCTAAACAGGTGGGCGGAATAAGCAATCAAGCCACCAGTGCGAGGACCATGACATAAAGACAGAAATATTTCAAGTCCTCCTTAATCATCTGAGGTTTAACTTGGTAAAAGTTGCAATCATGAAAGAGAAAGGACTCTGTCTTTGGTTTTGGGAACTTTATTTGCAACACTGCAGGTATTTATTCTAATTGTTCTCTCTGGAGTAGCCACGCATGGATGCACAGATAAACCATTACACCACAAAACCTATTTTTCTTCTGCTATAGATGCTACTCTGGCTATTGATAGTGAGGTAGTACCAAGATCAGATGCACATGAACAAAAGCAGCTAGGCTTAATATTTTAAACAATGGAATGGCTTAGAAAATATGTTATATTGAATAAATCAATAAAATAGCGAACACATGTTACAAATGTTGTCCAATGGGCAACACCTGCAGTTTCAGATCTTCTGTCCCAATGCTGTCTTCACATTACCTGTCAACTCAATGCCCTCGTTCTGGTTACTCTACTATTTTATGATTAACAGACCTACTGGAGATCCCAGGAACCGATCCTGTACCTCATTCTTCATCACAGCTTCCCACAGAAAAGGTTTACCAACATGTGCAGCGATTAGACAAAAGGAAAATTCAGACCCTCCGTCCTGCTCCAGGTTCTTGGAGCTTCCTCTCCAGAAGTACCTACTTAGAGAGGGTTTTAGATCACATCCAAATTGTGCAAGAAGGTGAGGAAGTCAAATTCTGCAGCTGCAAACATTTTAGTCCAACTTGAAGAAATAAAAGGTTGATGAAAGAAGTTAAGACCAGCAGCAGCAGGAAAATGATTGAATGAGCTGAAACTTTGCTTCCTGTTGATGCAGAAAACAGGAAGACATTCTGTTTAGCTTGAGATTATTTCCAGGCTAAGCTCTGAGACAGTGAAAACCCTGATAATGAGCTGCTCTATCTGTTTGCCCATGGACCAAAACAGTGTTACATAACAATGATGTTCTCATTAATGGTCCATCCATCCATCCATCCATCCATCCATCCATCCATCCATCCATCCATCCATTAAATCAGTGTTGTTTTCGCCCATGATGACGATGACAAAGTTATTTCGTTGGCTCTCCCTTTTTTCATGACAATAACCAAAACTGATCAGCTAAATGTAAATCATTGATCACAAAAACATGACGACTCATTGTGAGTTTTCGTTAAAGAGATGAGACTAAATAAAAAATTAGCGGGTGGTCAGTATTCTACACCAAATCAAATAATCTATTAGACCAGCTAAGCAGTATCAGCCGCAGTGCTGCATCCTGTTTGCTCATGGCGCCAACCTGGCATGCAGCGGTGCACATTCTGCATGAACACAGATGGACCATGGTAGCAGCAGAAGGGATGAAAGTAATCCAGAATCTGTCGGTCAACTCTGTCAAACTCTGCTCTTCCAGGTGTGCTTGTACAGAAATGTATATTTGCATGGCTTAGCTGAGAGTCTACCCATGTGCTCCACACTGATGGTTCACTCTCACCACTATGGCTCTTCCTGCCTTCGCTACTTAATAAACTATATGTGGCTGATCATCCTCTGACAAGCGTAAAGAAACATTTTGTCTAACTATCAGATTTTTTTCTTCCACCTCACAAGAGGTGATACTAAATCTTCTTTCATTTCTATCAAAAGAAATCGCTAAATTATATCCAAAGCAAATATTTAATTCTTTATTGTTTATTTTTAGATACAGACCCAGATGAAAAGGTAGATCTTTGAATATTTCTCTCTCATAGATCCCGTTTTTATCTATTTGAATATGATGTAAATGTTTCCTTGTATTTGCACTTCTTCAGGCGAGTCTGAAGGACAAATTAAATTCTATCAAATTAATTTTTTTTAACTCCCACCACTGAGTGTTTTCAAACCTCCTTTTGTATAAGCAGTGTAATTTTAACCATTTGTGATTTTTTTTTTTTTACATAAACGTTTAATTTCTCCAAATAAACTTATGTTTCTTTGATTATGATGTCTTTTGGAGACACATACATGCTACATGGATATATCAGATTTGATATCCCTTCTGATTTTGACAACAGGTTTAGACCAAAAATGGATAGTCCCTTATTAGCCAGAGATTACAATTTGTACATAGTACATAGTGGTAGTATTTTGCTTTTCTGTAAATTTATATTCAAACCAGAAGCAAAACAGAGATACTGTTCAGTGTTTTGTAAATCACTGGTTTAAAAGAAAACTATCATAAGCAAATTGACTAATGTGAAATTTATAATAAAAAATATTAATCCCTTTAAATTACAAGTTATGTAGAATCAAATAAGTCAACATCTGTGTGCATAAAATGAAAAGTTTTGGTGATATAGGACCGTCATGTCTGATTTCATGAGAAATATAAAATTTTAGGTATAATTCCTGGATATAGCGAAACATAACTGATTATGTCTTTATGCAACATTTTTATCAATTTACAAAACTTTTCACCAAATCCAAATTATTTTAATGTCTGACTCAGAAAATAGTTTTCTATCGGAAGCGAAAGCTTTGAAAAAGTCTATGAAAATATCATTAAGCAACTGATCTAAAACTAATCTCACATTATTAGGGATAAGTCAGCTTTTTATAAAGGCTCACTGAACCTCATCTATTAGATTACCCAGTACATTTTTGATCAATGATTGCTATCTGCAGTTAGTCTAAGTGTATTTTATGGAGGTAGAGTTTGAAATTCTCCAGTAATCAACTGTGTGTTGAAGTGCATAGATTGGTCATAATATCATTATATTCAGGATGCAGTCCTCTATAAGTTTTATGAATCAGCCATCAATCAGGAGCAATGTTCTAATCTCCTCCCATTACCACTTTATCATTTATGAATGAATTTAGATTTGGCATCGTGACCCCATTAATGTTCTTTATATGATATGCATACACACAAAGCAGAATAAATCTTTGACTATGCATCTCTACTACCATTATAAGCCACCTGTATCACTTTTGTGTACAATTATCCTTCCTTGAAATATACGTAAAAATACCATCACTCCAAGAGAATGAGAAGATCCATGAGAGAAAAATATTTCATCTCCCCATAGCTGTTTCCAAAACCGTATCATATGTCGCTCCTGAATGGAGCGACATATCATACCAAAAGGGCAAGTGACTTTCACATTTTATTTGCCCAGAAACAATTTTTACTTGCCCAGTATAATGTTTGATAAATATAGTTCCTAATATTCATTTTTATATATATATATATATATAAATATATATA
>NW_015152445.1:8665-13647 GCF_000732505.1 Cyprinodon variegatus
TCCTGGAAGACAGAGACAACGGTTAGAATCCAGGTTGGATTCAAAGTAACAGAGATTCACTGAGAGTCTAGGCTTAGGCGCTGACCAACTGGATCAACACTGCGGCGTTGAGGCAAGGTCTGAAGACAGCTTATATAGTGGATCCTCTGATGATCTGATGGGCTGCAGCTGTGCAGGAGGCTCACTCAGAAGGATCCACGGCAGACTCTGCTGAAGAAAGGTGGAACTTCTCCAGCTCCCAACAAATATGATTAGCATTAGCTTGTAGCTTCCATCATTGAAAACTGTTAAACATTACAAAACTATCAATCATATGCAACATGGACTAAACATGGCGTATCTAGTCCCAAAACATAATATTTATGTCACTCTGATCATGTTAAACTTACGTTTTGTCATCTACGCACACAACTTCAACTGCACCTGTTTATCGGCTCCGTCTTCAACTAAAAGTGCTGCACAGTTCTGAACAACAGGCGCACTTACCATTTTTCACCACTAGATGTCTCCCAACACCTTACTACAGATAAGTGTCTCTGAATATTATACTGCCTTTCCAGCAGTTATTTATATTTTTTATTTAAAAAGTCAATGTATAACATTTTATTTCAGTGTTAAATTCTGTTCTGTTCTGTTCCTGCACCTTCTTTTCAAACTAAAACAGGTTTGTCACAGCAATGTGAACCAGTAAATTGTCAATATACCAAACTGAACAATTGTTGTCCTCTACTTCAAATAACTCTTTAGATTTTAAAAATGGAAAAATATTCTCTCTATTTTTTTTTGTTATTTATATTTTTTATTTAAAAAGTCAATGTATAACATGGATGCATGAACACCACATTTTATTTCAGTGGTAAATTCTGTTCAAAGTAACAGATTATAAATAAAAATGTCTCTGGACCTTTACTGGTTGATGATTTTCTTTATTTGGACCCTGCTGATGTTTAATTGGTTACCCCTGGTTTAGAGGGCGGAGTCAGAAAGCAGATATAACAGTAAGGAATGGTCTGAGCTCCTTCATTGTGAAGCATCAGAAGAGATCAGCATCCTTCTACAGCAGACATGGCCAGCAAAATGCCTCGTGAGTACAAGTCTACCTGGTTAATTAAAAAAAATGCTAGAGACAGAAAAGCTCTGCACCTGAAACATTTGTATCTCGTTAGTAACTGTGAAATATTGTATATCTGTAACTTGGTGCCTCAACACAAGAGGGTTCAGTTTAGAGAGCACAGACTCTCTGTTTACTCTAACTGCTGCAAGCAGACTCAATGCAACCAGGAAGGAACTCCTGGCAGAACATTTCTAAGCCTCCCTCTCTATAGACATTACATACGTAGAACCGACATGCCTAGAGGGCGGACACCTTGGATCAGACACAGTTCAGACAGCTGCTGTCAGAATTTTAAAATTACGTTTTAGTTAGATTACACATATTTATTCAGATTAAAAACTATTGAAACTGAACTCAAACTGGATGAGATGTATGCAAAGTGATACTTTGGTCGATCCAAGATAGCAACCTCCTAGGCACGTCTGCCAGCCCAATGAGGCGTCTACTTATCTAAAGTCTATGTTCCACTCTTTCTGACTTTTCCCTTCAGCCAGGAAATAAAGACTGTTGAAAGGCAGGTGAAAAAAGATATTTAAGCTCAGTTCATCACACAGAGGAAAGCAGCTTTCAATTCCACCTTAAGCAATAAGTAAACTGGTAAAAACAATCAGTGTGTGGAATAGATCTCCCTCTGTGCTCGGTGTGGTNCAGGTTCCTGGTGTGTATATGCATGCGTCAGATAATGAGCTCAAGCCTACATTACAGTGTTAACATGCTTTTCACTCCTTCCTGCACCTTCTTTTCAAACTAAAACAGGTTTGTCACAGCAATGTGAACCAGTAAATTGTCAATATACCAAACTGAACAATTGTTTTTCTCTACTTCAAATAACTTTAGATTTTAAAAATAGAAACATATTTATTTATATTTTTTTATTTAAAAAGTCAATGTATAACACGGATGCATGAATACCTCATTTTATTTCAGTGTTAAACTCTGTTCAAAGTAACAGATTATAATTATAAATGTCTCTGGACCTTTACTGGTTGATGATTTTCTTTATTCGGACCCCGCTGATTTTTAATTGGTTACCCCCGGTTTAGAGGGAGGAGTCAGAAAGCAGATATAACAGTAAGGAAGCGTCTGAGCTCCTTCATTGTGAAGCATCAGAAGAGATCAGCATCCTTCGACAGAAGACATGGCCAGCACAATGCCTCGTGAGTACAAGTCTATCTACCAGCCTTAGTCACTATGCCTATGGTTAATTTAAAAAATGCTAGAGACAGAAAAGCTCTGCACCTGAAATATTTGTATCTCGTTAGTAACTGTGAAATATTGTACATCTGTAACTTGGTGCCTCAACCCAAGAGTTGCAGGGTTCAGTTTAGAGAGGACAGACTCTCTGTTTACTCTAACTGCTGCAAGCAGACTCAATGCAACCAGGAAGGAGCTCCTGGCAGAACATTTCTAAGCCTCCCTCTCTATAGACATTACATACGTAGAACCGACATGCCTAGAGGGCAGCCACCTTGGATCAGACACAGTTCAGACAGCTGCTGTCAGAATGAATAGGAGACGCCTCAGATCTCATTTTAATCACAAGAAAGATGAGTCAGAGATAATATTACAATACGGCTGAAATTGTAATATAATAATAAAAAGACCAAAACAAATTTTAAAATTACCTTTCAGTTAGATTACACATATTCAGATTAAAAACTATTGAAACTGAACTCAAACTAGATTAGATGTAAGCAAAGTTATACAATTTGCAGCTAATATTAATATGATATTTTGGTCAATCCAAGATAACAACCTCCTAGGCACGTCTGCCGGTCCAATGAGGCGTCTACTTATATAATGTCTATGTTCCACTCTTTCTGACTTTTCCCTTCAGCCAGGAAATAAAGACTGTAGACAGGAAGGTGAAAAAAGATGGTTAAGCTCAGTTCATCACACAGAGGAAAGCAGCTTTCAATTCCACCTTAAGCAATANGATGAGTTCAGCTCAAATTATTGAAATTACATCAAACATTTGTGAAAAGAAGGTGAAACCATATAAATGAGCACAAGCCAAGTTTGCAGAATTCAGCCCCTCCATTAATAAGTGACAGAACAGGGCGTAACACACCGATCAAACTTAAAATCCATAAACTTTTACTATTCAACCAGATCAGACACTAAATCATTTCATTCTATTTACGACTTCTCATTTAGTGTTAAACTGGATACTGGAGGGTCGGTGTACATTCAGGCAATTAGTTTGTTTTTTTCTTCAAAACCAAAAATGGATTCTACTTTGGTTTGTCGTTTTTTCCATTTACAAATCAAAAACGGAAAAACAGAAAACAAAGCAGAAAAAAACAGCACGTTTTTGGATTTTCGCCACTTCCATCGAGCGTTTTCTTTTTCAGAGATAAAAAGCGTAGATAAAGGCCTAACATAATGCAAGCCTGAAAAAAAAATAATGAAGCGCAAAGATGTATTTGAAATAAAAAGAGGACTTTTTATTTTACAACATGATAGTTTATTATAGAGACGTGAGCTTTATTACATTATTGTGTGTTTTATTGTTGGGGGGGTAATGTCTGGGCAGGATGGAGGTTGAGATGAAAACCTGTTGCTGTTAAATGTGACAACAAAGATTATGTTTAAAATATCTAGAATAGCTTGACTGTGGGGAAATCACGATTGTTAAGATCAGAGAATGTCTTTTCTCATTCACCCCATAGTGAAGGTTTACACATGCAACTTACAGATTACCTTCTTTTTAATCAGCTAAATTAATAAAATGTGTTTGTTTTTTTTAAGCAACAAAATCCCTACTAGTATAACGTCATGAAAAAAATATTAATCCGGCTGTTTACAGGCTTATCTGCTAAAAAAAAACGACCCACAAAAATGTTTCTGTGCTGAGGATATTCTGTAGGGGCTTTTCTGGACAATCAGCTCAGCAGTTCTGGTAGAGGATCCTCAGCACAGAACCAGCTTTCTGGATCAGTTTGTTCAGCAAATGAGCAAAGAATTGCACTTTCTAAAACAGACTTAGAAAAGATAGACATTGCAGCTTATCTAGCTATAGGTTAGATTGGATCTCAGTTTCCTTATGAATAAGAACCTCAACCTATAGCCTATTCAATAAGGGCCATTCTAACTCTTGTTTAGTAAAAATGTAATCAAAACTTTCCATGGAGGAGAGAGGAAGCACTGAGGAACTCCCATCAAGGCCATTATAGATGCTACAAACTAGATGCTTTTCTAGCTCTAACAGGAAGAGTGTAACTTTTTCATTAGCCTTTTATCTCTTGTATGACAAATGGGAAATATATGAGGCGCTCTATCCCAGTGGCAGTATTTGTTTTTGGTGTGGGTGAAGATAAAACAATTAAATCAATAAAACAATCTTTGTTTCTCTGTTAGCTTGAACATATTTTAGATATTTTAGACATAATCTTTGTTGTCACAATAAACAGCAACAGGTTTTCATCTCAACCTCCATCCTGCCCAGACATTACCCCCCAACAATGAAACACACAATAATGTAATAAAGCTGACATCTCTACAATAAAATATCATGTCGTAACATAAAAAAAATTCTCTTTTTATTTAAAAGACATCTCTGTGCTTCATTATTTTTTCTTCAGGCTTGCATTATGTTACACGTATAACTTTTTTTATTAAACATTTTGAACAAAAGTATAAAATCACGTGGTCTGTAAATACATGAAGTCAAGTCTTACAGGCTTAAGGCACACATACGGTCATAAGGCAAAAATAAAACAGAACGACACAAACAAAAATAAATAAATAAAATAAAAAGACAAGGGGGCATTATGTTAGGCATTTATCTAGGCATCAACTTTAATGTTTAAGTCTGTAATTTTTGTCTTTCAGGGCTGGCAAAATAATAAATAAATCCAAAAACAGT
>NW_015152445.1:14164-15665 GCF_000732505.1 Cyprinodon variegatus
TGATCAAAGTAGACCTGATCTGTACAGTCCCAGATCTGATCCCACCTTGTCCCGTTCTACCAGTCAACAAGCTGTGGTCAACTGGCTCAAACACAACTTAATAAGAGGAACTGCATTGACCTCCAGTCACTATCATCCTCATTAATGTGTTGTTCTCCAACAGAACCACGGCAACCAGACCTCAGGATGGTGCTTGTTGGAAAAACTGGAGTTGGGAAGAGTGCAACAGGAAACACCATCCTAAAAAGGAGAGCTTTTGAATCTAAGCTGTCTCCTTCCTCCCTGACAACAGTTTGCAAGAAAGAAATCGGAGAGTTTGAGGGTCAGACTCTGGCAGTGGTTGATACTCCAGGTCTGTTTGACACCAGAAACCAGGAGGAGGTGACAAGAGAGATAGTTAGATGCATCTCATATGCTGCTCCTGGTCCTCATGTGTTCCTGGTTGTGATCCAACTAAATAGATTCACAGAAGAAGAACAAAAAACTGTCAAACTAATTCAGACGGTGTTTGGAGAGATGGCAGCAGTTTACACCATGGTGCTGTTCACTCATGGGGATGACTTGGAGGAGGAGGAGGTCTCCATAGAGGACTTCATTCATAGAAGTTCACCTCTCTGCGCTTTCGTCAATCAGTGTAGGGGAGGTCATCACGTCTTCAACAACAGAAACCGGGAACCATCTCAGGTACGAGAGCTGCTGAGGAAGATCAACACAATGGTTCAGAAAAATGGAGGAAGCTTCTACACCAATGATATGTTACAAAAAGCCGAGGAAGCTATAAGAGCAGAGACTGAGATAATTCAGAGGAGCAACCCAGGTACGGATCCTAACAAGGCAAGGAGAAAGGCGGAGGAGGATAACCAGTTTGTTTGGGATGCAGTAAAGCTTGGAGCTGCTGTTGGAGCTGTTGCTGGTCCCGTTGGAGCTGTTGTTGGAACTGGTGTCGGACTGGCAATAGGAGTTATAACTGCAGCTGTGAGGAATGATGCCTGTGTCATACAGTGAATTATTGGTTATAGTTCTCTATTTAATCATAAAAACATCAGCATGATGCTTTTTGCTTCCTGCATCATTTTAACAACTTTAAATGTTTAATTCCAGAGAAGCTTCAGGTTGATGGTTGATCATTAGTGCTGATCGGCCTGAAGGAGCTCATAGATTAACTGGATTTCTTTCAACTTTATCTCAAACATCTGAAACAGAGAAACATTTTTAGAAATATTCAGGTCATTCCAGTGATAAAAAAACAAAGTCCTCACTCAGTCCAGCAGCCCCTAGAACCGGTCCTAAAGCAGCCAGAACCATCAGCCACGGTTACATGGTCACCTTGTTAAAACCAGTTATTTTATGCATCTGACCAGCAGCTCCTAATCGATCCTGATGCTCTGAAATCTGGAGTAGAGCTCTGGTGGCTGAAGATCAGTCATAAATAAAATCAAGACTTGATTCCTGCCGAGTTTTTCTTTTCCTCACAGTTTCATTGGATATGATGTTAGTTTAG
>NW_015152445.1:17861-21321 GCF_000732505.1 Cyprinodon variegatus
CATCTCATATGCTGCTCCTGGTCCTCATGTGTTCCTGGTTGTGATCCAACCAAATAGATTCACAGAAGAAGAACAAAAAACTGTCAAACTAATTCAGACGGTGTTTGGAGAGAAGGCAGCAGTTTACACCATGGTGCTGTTCACTCATGGGGATGACTTGGAGGAGGAGGAGGTCTCCATAGAGGACTTCATTCATAGAAGTTCACCTCTCTGCACTTTCGTCAATCAGTGTAGGGGAGGTCATCACGTCTTCAACAACAGAAACCGGGAACCATCTCAGGTCCGAGAGCTGCTGAGGAAGATCAACACAATGGCTCAGAAAAATGGAGGAAGCTTCTACACCAACGATATGTTACAAAAAGCCGAGAAAGCTATAAGAGCAGAGACTAAGATAATTCAGAGGAGCAACCCAGGTACGGATCCTAACAAGGCAAGGAGAAAGGCGGAGGAGAAAAACCAGTTTGTTCGGGATGCAGTAAAGGTTGGAGCTGCTGCTGGAGGGGCTGCAGGAGTTGGCCTTGCTGTTGGAGCTGTTGCTGGTCCCGTTGGAGCTGTTGTTGGAGCTGCTGTTGGAGCTGGTGTGGGACTGGCAGTAGGAGCTATAACTGTAGCTGTGAAGAAGGATGCCTGTGTCATACAGTGAATGTTTGGTTATAGTTCTCTATTTAATCATAAAAACATCAGCATTATGCTTTTTGCTTCCTGCATCATTTTAACAACGTTAAATGTTTAATTCCAGAGAAGCTTCAGGTTGATGGTTGATCATTAGTGCTGATCGGCCTGAAGGAGCTCATAGATTAACTGGATTTCATTCAACTTTATCTCAAAAATCTAAAACAGAGAAACAATTTTAGAAATATTCATAAATAAAATCAAGACTTGATTCCTGCCGAGTTTTTCTTTTCCTCACAGTTTAATTGGATATGATGTTAGTTTAGAAGCTTGTTGGAGTTAATTTGATGCAATCTGTCAGGTTTCATCAGATTAACAGGCTGAACTCGGCTGCAGTGTTTGTTGATGAAGTCATGTTCATAAATCAGAACATGGTTTTAGACAGACAGGTGTTCATCAAACTGTTTCACATTGCTGGTTAAGATCTGATGCATTAAAAAAATCTTAAATATTATTTTTTAAGCCATAAAATAATCCTAAATAACAGAAACAAATGATTGAAACCATAAAATTAGCTGAGATTTTATCTGTATGGAATAAAAGAACCAGAATGTTTTCATTCATGTCTCTGTACTGTTGGACCAACTGATTTAATGTCTCTGTGTAACACTGGAGGTTTTCAGCCTTAGACGACTTTTGTTGAGAATATTTACTGCTTGAATAAACTGCATTGAAATTAAAACAACATAAATCGGAAAAAGGAAAATTGTAGCTTAAAGCTTTTTTTCTTATGCTTCTGTAGGAGGAGTCGTGTTAAAGGACAGATTATGAAACGTTGGAGTCAAACTTCCATTGTGTTTGTGTTGAAGAATGACTTCCTCCTGCAGCTTCTGTATCTGATGTGTTAATAAAAGATATTTCAGAAAACCAGACTCTGATCTTTTTTGAAGCTGCATGTCTTCTCTGACTGTGGATGTGTGAGCAGTGGCCCAGATAATCCCAGAGGTTCTGATGAACTCTGTTGTTTCCAGGCTCACACCTCAGAGTGGTGCTGGTGGGTCAGGAGAGAGTCGGGAAGAGCTCAGCAGGAAACACCATCCTGGGGAGGAAGGAGCTGGACTGCCGGTTCAGCTCCGTCCCTGTGACCCTGAACCCTCAGAAGGTAGAAGGTGATGTTGAAGGTCGCAGAGTTTCTGTGGTGGACACCCCGGGCCTCTTCAGCAGCCTCATGCCTGCAGAGCAGGTGAAGAAGAAGCTGCTGGAAGCGCTGGAGCTGAGCTCTCCTGGTCCTCACGTCTTCCTGCTCACCCTGCAGCTGGGAAGGTTCACCCCCCAGGAGCAGAAAGGAATGGAGGTGCTGCAGAAGATGCTGAGTCCTGATGTCTCCAAACACACCATGCTGCTGTTCACCTACGGAGACCGACTGGAAGANTTTTTGAAGCTGCATGTCTCCTCTGACTGTGGATGTGTGAGCAGTGGCCCAGATAATCCCAGAGGTTCTGATGAACTCTGTTGTTTCCAGGCTCAGACCTCAGAGTGGTGCTGGTGGGTCAGGAGAGAGTCGGGAAGAGCTCAGCAGGAAACACCATCCTGGGGAGGAAGGAGCTGGACTGCCGGTTCAGCTCCGTCCCTGTGACCCTGAACCCTCAGAAGGTAGAAGGTGATGTTGAAGGTCGCAGAGTTTCTGTGGTGGACACCCCGGGCCTCTTCAGCAGCCTCATGCCTGCAGAGCAGGTGAAGAAGAAGCTGCTGGAAGCGCTGGAGCTGAGCTCTCCTGGTCCTCACGTCTTCCTCCTCACCCTGCAGCTGGGAAGGTTCACCCCCCAGGAGCAGAAAGGAATGGAGGTGCTGCAGAAGATGCTGAGTCCTGATGTCTCCAAACACACCATGCTGCTGTTCACCTACGGAGACCGACTGGAAGACACCGACATGGAGCAGTTCATCAGGGAGGACACCAACCTTCAGAAGCTGCTGAAGAGCTGCAGCGGCCAGTACCACGTGTTCAACAACAAGAAGATGGAGGACAGGAAGCAGGTCCAGGAGCTGCTGGATAAGATCCAGGAGATCTCACAGGATGGCAGCTTGATTTATCAGAGAGAAGCTCAGTCTGGAAGCTGGTCCTCCCTTTTAACATGCACATTGTTTTAGTATAAGAAACAGACGTGCTGATAAATGTTTCCCTCAGAGGTTTAGCAACATCTCTACAACCAGAAGGAAGTCCTCAAATATTTCACTAAAGGTTCCTATGATAAGGTGTCTGAAGAACTCTGATGTTCCCTGTGATCCACTTCAGAAGCTCATGTGCTCTGATGAATACAAATAAATGATAAATGGCCTCTACTTATAAAGAGCCTTTTCTAGTCAGGAGATTTGACCAAAGCGCTTTACACCACATTCTATCGTTCCCTCACACACTGATGGTGCTAAGCTTTATTGTAATTTTCTATACACAGAGTGTATACAAAACTAAATTACATTGCTTCCAATAGTGAAATGAACATTACCATTATAAAGTGCGGCAGTGATCAGCATGTAAACAGCAGAAAAGGAAAACAATGTAAAAAATAATGGTGCCAAAAGGGCATCAATATGGCAATGCAAAATAAATATGGTGCAACATGCAATAGAACTTTGAGTTTTGTTCTATTTTAAAGGGTATTAAAAGTTTCAGCTACATTGGTAGTGCAGCATAATGTTGCAAGTGTGATGCAGAGTCCAGTTTAGAGTTCAACAGTAACAGTCTGATGGCAGCGGGGTAGAAGCTGTGCAGAATGTGCTGGACCTGCATCAAATGCTATGAAGACTATTTCCAAAGGGCAGCAGGGAGAACAGTCCATGGTGGGGGTGT
>NW_015152445.1:24025-27603 GCF_000732505.1 Cyprinodon variegatus
GAGCAACACAGCTAGGCTGCCTCAAGAAAAATGTAGTATTTTTTTATTCTATTATTTTGCCCCGTGTGCATCAATAGTTTTAAGTGGGCTCCGACAGTAAAATGAAATCCTAGTGACAGTTGCTTGAAATGCTTGCTGAAGACGATGAGCATCCTATTGCTAGCCATGCTTTGAATGATATATTTACTGGTGAAATGAAATCACCTCCTTCTCTCTTTCTTTCCCATGACCTGCTGGCTTTCCAAAGCTGCAAGGGTGTAACTTTGTGATAAAAGTTGGCATGAACGCTCTAAGGGTGGTGGCTGATGGACCTACAGCTACTCAACCCGAACGCTTTCAAAACGGTTTATATTTTCCAAATATGAGCTCAAACACATATTTATTGAATGCTTTCCTATTGTTGAGAACACAAGAGTACCACCGTACACTGATATTTATAGTTATAAACAGATGCCCGCCTTTAATGTTTTATTTATTAAGGGCTCAAAAACATTAATGTATAAAAAATTATGAATAACAGCCGATTTCCAATGACAACATCAATATATCATGCATCCCTAGTATGGACTAGGGGTGGAACGGTTCACAAAATCCACGGTTCGGTTCGGTTCACGGTTTTTGGTTCAGTTCGGTATATGTTGATTGTTACACCGAAATCCCATAAAAATTAATGAAATTAATGAAAAATTCCCCAAAAATTAATGAATTGTAATTATTTTTAATGAAACCCTGGATCATTTCCGCATGTTTTGCTGCTTTGAATTTAATCATCTCGCGCATGCCCTCTACGATCTCCAATGTGCAGGCGATCTGGAGCGCAGCGGGGCGGAGCGGAGCGCTGATGGAGTATGTTGGATTTTGGTAGATTTTTTTCTGCTACACTCGGCTACGCTGCTTCGCTTCTTCTTCTTCTTGTTTACTACTGGTGGTTGGCTTTGGTCGCAGTACCGCCACCTTCTGCTCTGTAGTGTAATCGCTTCACCTATGAGAAAAAGGAGCAGCGCATGAACCGAGCGCAACACACACGAACCGAACCGAGACAGTCAAACCGAACGGTTCGGACGGTTTTCATAAACCGTTCCATCCCTAGTATGGACACAACTTCAATTCCATCCATCCATCCATGCATGGCTTCCCTTTAAACTGCATCTCTGAATACCCTCCTTCACAAGCAGCAAAATCATATTTAGAAATTTGTCCCATATGTCGTTGAAAGCCAAAGTGTATATATTGAACCTTATATTCCAAAATAATTTATACACTGATTTTTATTTCTTGTGCTTTAATTATTGCAGGTTTCTTACATTTTAAATGTAAGTCTGTGTCCTGTGAGTCTGGCTCAGGGTTGGCTAGCACAGCTTTTTCTGAGTCTTGCTGAACTACAGAAGACAAGAAAGATACGCTGAATTTTACTACAGCACAGCTTTTTTTTCTTGTAAACTTGTGAATATATTTTATTGCATATTGCATATCCCAGTAAATCTGTGTCACCTTTACATCTGAAGCTGTCCCTAATTGTTTCTCTGCTCTGCTTAAAATCAGATTTATGAACCTGTCTACCAATATAATGAGGTCAGAGAAACAAATTTTCAAGATATCTAGAAGCTCTGTAGTCTTAGCCTGATAAACCAGACTAAATGTGAGATTAAATGTGTAATTCAGTCTGGCCCTGATGAACGAGACATTGGAAGATTGTTGATGAGAAAAACCCGTTGTTTTTCAAACCATGTCTGTGCCTATTGGCAAACGCTCTGACCAATGAGCGCAACTGACTGTGACGTAGTAAGCGCGACAGAAAGCTGGTCAAACAGCCTGTCGGTAAAACGGCAAATATGTGCTCCTTAAAAATGAATGAGCGTAGAGCCTCTTCCTGCTCAAGTTTCAACGAAAACCCCAAGTTTAATCCTTCCAAAACTGATTCCAAAACTGAGTAAAAATCTCCATCAGACCCAGCGGTCCTTCACACACGGCTATGCTGAGAGAGGGCTGCTGCAGACGGGCTGCCATTAGCCTCGGAGGTTTGCTGGTTGCCGCGGTGCTCTCAACTTCGGAAAAAGTTTTTTTAATTACGCATTAAATCGGTAAATGGACCATATAGCGTGATGCTTTAAAGTATAATATTCTCGCCTTAAATGATCTTAAAACGTACTTTTATTGAACAACAGCAACAGAAAAGCGAACCTTTAACTTTCAATGGAACGCTCCATTAAAAGCTGCTGCTGCTGCCATGCATGCTGCTGTTCAATAGTTGTTGCCATCTTCCTTGTTGTGCTTTCTCCAGCGTCGTGCAGCTTTGTCGTCACGCCCTCAAACCCCGCCCGCTTTGCATTAAAAAATTCAAAACACACCTCTGTGTTGTGATTGGCCCACTAGTTCTTTGGCATTGATCGAGGCTAGACCAATCGCAGGCAAAAGTGATTTTGGCCGCTGGCAGGTAGAGCTAGTTTACCAGGCTACTGCAGTCTGACTCTCTGTTCAGAAAACAACAGATATGTGGTCATTCTAATCTGTAACTCTGGGTAATGGTCTTTTGAGAAGCCCAGCTCTTTAAACTTATATAGAGTTACAATCTGTTGCCATTTTTAGCTGAAAAAGCTCCGTATGTGTAATGAACATATTTTTTGGTGGCATCTCTAATTTTTTTAACCAACCAGTCTCCCAACTTTTACTGAAACATATATGGAAGTAGCTGCCGGTTAAAATTCACTGAGTGCTGCTGTGTCTCTCCTCCTCCACATAGCTACTCTGTATGCAGTGAATAGTGACCCTAAATAATATTATGTCCCAAAGAGGTGGGCCTCAAGAGCAGAAGGTGAGCAAGGAAAAAACCCAAGCCGAGTTGGGTTGGGCTGCACCCAACCCCAGTTACTACTGGCTAAAGTATCAGCAGAAAGGGTGGGGGAAAGCGGAAATTGTTGGTGGGGACATGTCCACACCAGTCCTTCAGAAAGTAACGCCAGTGCAAAGCTTAGTTTAGTTTGTTTCAGCATAGATTTTTTCATTTTGCCTCCATTTCCAGATTCCACCACTAAAAACTGGAAGCCTATTTTATCTTATGATGTTCAAAGCGTGGGCAGCTGACTTTCCCGGAGGAGCTGCGTCATATGATAGAATGCAATATCTGATGCAATTTCCGCTCAGTTTTAAAATAACGTGATTTTTTTAAGGTGATTGTTGACTTTATTATTTTTTTAAACAAATGAGAATGCATGCTGATCTTTACACCAATCAAAGTCAGAACAGTTTTCCTCATATAGTTTGACATTTCTCTGAATTAAAAAAATAATAGTAATAATAATAAAAATAAAAAAATAATAAAAACGAGAAAATACAGAGGGCATGACCTCAATGCTGGTTACGGGCCTGCTCCCTCTGATATCAGAGATCTGATTGTTCCTTATGTTAGTAAAAGAGCACTTTGCTCTCAGTCTGCAGGTTTAGTGCCCACTAGTGGTTGCTAGAATTTCTAAAAGCAGAATGGGAGGCAGATAATTTACTTATCATGTTCCTCTCCTGTGGAACCGACAACCAGTTTTAGTCTGTGAGGCAGGCACTCTCTCTTCCTTTAAGGCAAGGCT